>NC_139594.1:6832630-7070130 GCF_946808225.1 Silurus aristotelis | reverse complement strand
CATAATTCCACTAAACGTGTTTGGAGGAAGAAGACTGATGAGTACCATCCCAAGAACACCATCCCTACTGTGAAGCATGGGGGTGGTAGCATCATGCTTTGGGGGTGTTTTTCTGCACATGGGACAGGGCGACAGCACTGTATTAAGGAGAGGATGACCGGGGCCATGTATTGCTAGATTTTGGGGAACAACCTCCTTCCCTCAGTTAGAGCATTGAAGATGGGTCGAGGCTGGGTCTTCCAACATGACAATGACCCAAAGCACACAGCCAGGATAACCAAGGAGTGGCTCTGTAAGAAGCATATTAAGGTTCTGGCGTGGCCTAGCCAGTCTCCAGACCTAAACCCAATAGAGAATCTTTGGAGGGAGCTCAAACTCCGTGTTTCTCAGCGACAGGCCAGAAACCTGACTGATCTAGAGAAGATCTGTGTGGAGGAGTGGGCCAAAATCCCTCCTGCAGTGTGTGCAAACCTGGTGAAAAACTACAGGAAACGTTTGACCTCTGTAATTGCAAACAAAGGCTACTGTACCAAATATTAACATTGACTTTCTCAGGTGTTCAAATACTTATTTGCAGCTGTATCATACAAATAAATAATTAAAAAATCATACATTGTGATTTCTGGATTTTTTTTTTTAGATTATGTCTCTCACAGTGGACATGCACCTACGATGACAATTTCAGACCCCTCCATGATTTCTAAGTGGGAGAACTTGCAAAATAGCAGGGTGTTCAAATACTTATTTTCCTCACTGTATATATATATATATATATATATATATATATATATATATATATATATATATATATATATATATATATATATTGTATATGCAGAAAGCTGTATGATGTGGTCTTATATATGGAAGGTGTGGAAGGTTGAGGGAGGTTGTGTAGTATTTTTTTAATTTTTTGACTTGATTGCACTCTTCTGGACCAATATTGATACAGACATGCCTGGAATGTATGGAGCCATTCTTTTGTTTTTTTGGGGTCATGGCTTTTCTATAAGCATTGGGATTACCTTGTTTTCCACTCCTCACCTTTCACTTTCTTTCTAGTATCTTGTTCTGTTCCAGGGATTTCTTCAACTGCTCTCTTTCTCTTTCTTTCTTTCTTCTCTCTCTCTCTCTCTCTCTCTCTCTCTCTCTCTCTCTCTCTCTCTCTCTCTCTATATATATATATATATATATATATATATATATATATATATATATATATATATATATATATATATATATATATATACAGTAGCACACAAACACACATTTGTCTTGCTACCATTATGGGGAATTCAGGCAGGCAGTCAAGCAAGGAGGAGAAAGAAGGAGGAAAAGAAAGAAAAAAACAGACAGACAGATGGACAGACAGACAAACCTGTCAGATATTACTATCCTTGTAAAGACATTTGGTCGACTCCCAGATATAAAGCCATAAACACACACACACACACACACACACACACACACACACACACACACACACACACACACACACACACACACACACACACACACACACACACAGCTTAGTCATAAATGAAACCAAGTTCACCACTCAGCACTCCTTATTCCTCTTTGGTCTTTACCTACAAAGAAAATGTGTCATATTTGTTCTACAAGACTGAACAGGCACTTTTTTTACAACAACCAGTGTAGGCCAAAATATTACTGAGTCAGATACTGTATATATTTTTCACAGCAAGGCACATCGATTGCTTCTGAAAGAATTTACAACATCTTAGGCAGAAAGAGAAAAACGATGACTTATACATAAACAGAATATTTGGCCTATCATGGTGTATTATTTGTTGCATATTGTAGCGGCATCGTCTAATTAATGTCAGCAGGGGAATTAGGAGGGAAAAGAATTAAAGCACTGAGCAATTAGCTGTTTCTCCGCATGCTGACATTCTCAAATGGACCTGAGTTTATGACAAACATAATGTGCTTATGCTTGCATAATGGAGCATGATGATCTAGTGCTACAGGTTGTTTGTGTTTCACAACACATGCTTTGACTGAAAAGCATGACATGTTGGCAAATATCTTCAGGAAGTGCAAAAGGTTTGGGTCAATTGTGGATTCAAAGGCCACTCAGATTAACAATAATCCTGGGACATTACTTTATCAGATAGATAAGCTTTTGCAATGGGACTTGCTAAAATTTCCCATACACCACTTCCAACTGCACTACCATTGTGAGTCTCTTGAGGGAATGACTAAGGCAATTAGTTTAATATGCGACTAACATGAGGGAGTGCTTTAGCAAATTTAATAATGCAGCAGCTCTGTATTTTTGCTTATAAATGAACACAGTGGCACAACTTTACTGTTTTTCTAGTAGAGGTACACTGTATGACCATCACACCCATGGCAATGATTTTTTTTTTTCCCCTGAAGCACCAACATCAAAGCTGCACTTACATCTTTTAGATATCTGTTCTTCTTCCCTATATCCACAGCATACTTTACCCTGTGTTATCTGTGAATACATAAGCATAATTGAAAAATCTTTGACAGATCACAGGCAAGACCAAAATTCCTAGGCATTGCGGAAATACCTCAAAATCCCAGCCAACCCCGACCCCCCCACCCTGCAATGATTACAGGTTTTAATAACTTACCATCAGTAATGCATTGTTCAGCCTGGACCTTAGATTTACCAAACTCCTCAAAGAGAGTGGAAGAAGAAAATGATTCTCATTCAGGGGACAGATCGCTGAAAGGCTCTCCACAAGACCTATAAATCATTCTTTAATCAGAGTCCGTGGAGTGTGTGCCAAGCCACAGTGTGCCCACTGGAGGACTTCTGACTCAATAGTGTCTGTGTTACTGCTCTCCAGATGCTCCGTCCTTTATTTTTTCTTCTCCCACTGCCCTGCTTCCTATTTGGCTGGAGGCATTTTAGGGCCCCACGCCACCTGTAACTCAACAAGCTTTGCAGTTTTTAGCACACAGCGTCCACCCTACTTTTACAATGAAATATTTCATGGCTCAACTGCAGCTTTCATTTCGAGTTACAAAGTGTGAATAATGGTAGAATAAAGACTTAGTGGAGGCACATTAGTTATTGCCTTAGTTTGTGGATTCTTTATATCTGCTATCAGGTCCTTCTTTCTCTATTGAAACCTATGAGTCATGTTACATATTACAGTGGCTGGAAGGGCCAGAGGGAGGAGGCTTCAGTGTTTTTTCCCTGGTGTCTCCATTAGCCAGGTTTCAGTCTGTTTGTGGTCTGTATGTGGCTCCACTGTCAATGGAGACAAATCTCATACAGTGAAAGGGCATTAATCAAAACAAGCCAAAGTTTTCTCTTTTCACTTGTCAAACCGGATATGCTCTTTATGGTACAATCTTTTTCACCCCATAGATAAGACTTTCGGATTCTGCACCGAGGTTTTCTTGCTTTCCAAGATATCTGGCTTGGCTGATGCTAATCTTAGCAACATGGGATTTGGCCCAATACAAAATTGCGAATCATGTTGTGATAGTGGGCAGGAAACGAGACATATAGCATGAGTTTAATAGCTTGCTGTCCATTCAGTATCCTTCCAGGAGCGTGGTGGCAATTCAGCACCTTGGACAGCACCCTCCTCCACACTTGTGGACAAATAATCCAAAAGAATTCTCTAGACAGCTAGAATCACAGTATGTTATATAAGACAATGGATGCTGTTTTAAGGGAAACATAATGAACATAGTCAATGAAAATCCTCACACAAATGACCTGCATGATACAGTGAAATTATTGACACAAATCCTGTAATGCGCTATTAGACAATATACTTTATTCAGTATTAAACAGAACAGTCACCTAACAATAAAAACATTAAAAAACCCAGAAAACTAGCAAAATCAAACTGCATTATGCAAATGATGCCATTGCAAAACGATTGCTATCAGCTTTTTTGTTTCATGTCAGTGTCTTCATGACAATAAAATAATCTCTTTACAAAAGATGGAGATGTGTTTCAATGTGCTATAAGACCCCTATTGCCTTCATTGAAAGAAATCTCTACAGGTTGTGTAAGTAAGGACCATTTAGATTCATTCAATTAGCAGAGATGTCTGAGTAATCGCTGCTCTCCTGACCTCAATTCCACACCGAGTGCCAGACAAGGCAGCCCCACTTTGTGTAATGTCAACAAAACAAAGCCTTTTCTTTTTTCAAACAAACCCACAATTATATCCAAAAATTCAATATGTAATACTACTGAATACAACAGCATTGCTTATACTGACTAGGAAATAAATACTAAACTTGACCTAAGAAACAGAAAATAAATTGAATAGCTATGTTGACTGCTTTCTATACTAGTCTTTAATGACCAGAGCAGGACTGGCCACCAGGAACACTGAGGGAACACAGAGAGGTGTGTGTGAGAGGCCCAGGAGATGTGCTGAGACTTTACAACACACAAGAACAACAAGAACAAGCTCCAGTAACATCCATTCAGTTGCATTCAGGTACATTCAATTGACCCTTTCCGCTACCTCTCTGCTCCAGTACCTAAGAATATTGGTACTTTATACAAGTAGACAAGTAGTAATGTATTGCTGAATGCAAGAGCAATTTTATCTTTTCATCAGCAGCTATCTAGCTTTCCATTTAACTGGTAAAGGACAGGATAAGGTATAAGAGAACACAAACTTTAAATTAAAGCAATTTATATTAAGTTATACTGTGCATATTTACTAAAAACAAAAACAAAGTTAGAGGCATTAATAGGATACATTTAGATGAAGAAGCATTACATTTTCTGTTTATTTGAACTATGAGACAAACCTGTTCCAGTATGACATGAGTTGACATCCGTCAACCATCTGTCAACCATCCGTCAATTAAAAAACGTCCGTGTGGAAACATGTTGATGTATTTAATTTAACACACCATAATTACTTTCAAACATTTGCAAAAATATTTTGTGTTCATGCTTTTTGGTTTGGTTTCACAAATAATAAACATACATTGCATAAAGCATCAATATTTGTTCATGAACATGTGGAGTATTGAAAGTATTAATTTAAGGTACATCATGCAATTAATCATGATTAAATATTTTAATCGATTGACAGCCATAATATGTGTATATATTAATTATTATTATTAATAATAATAATAATAATAATAATAATAATAATAATAATAATAATAATAATAATAATAATATCAATAATATTATAAGATATATAATTATTGTCATTCTACACTCCCACGTGTGGTTTATCATTGTTGGCTATAATGTTTCACACCTTTGAGTTATCGCTGTGCACCAACAAATTTCAGCTTACAATCATTTATATAATCATTCTTTTAAGTTTTCACTTTTTTGTGATCTTAATATCCATTCCACAGTATGTGTTTGTTTTGTTTGCCATTGATGATTTCATTAACATTCCACCAAACCTGCCCTGACTGTTTAGGATCTTAAACCTACTTCCCTCTATTATAATGCTTATTTGGATTAGCCACTATTATCTTAACAGAATTAATAACCATTTTTATTTCCCAAAAGATTATTTAACAAGTTAATCACGCACATTTTGACACCTGGTATCTGATTACATGTCTTTTTTTTTTTTTTACATATACATAAATTACAACCGAACAGTAACAACAGCAAAATAAAACATTTTTGATTAGCCACTTCATCTACCTGTGTGTTTCTAGGAAATGGAAGAAACCAGGAGTATTTCTATGGAAACCCATGTGGACATTAAGAGAATGTGAGAGCAACTGGAATTCGAGAATTTTACAATGCTACCTGTTGTACCATAATAATAAAGCTGCTTTCTCAATTAGCATCATCTGACATATTCAGCTAACATGAATATCTGTATTGTGTTGTGGCCACTCTGCTAATTTTCAGTCCATTAACAACTCTAAAGGGGATGATTACTACTACATTTGAATAGTATATATATAAAGTGCTGGATTAAGTTCCTCTTAAGGTTGCAAGGCACAGAAACTAAATGAGCATGATGTCTGTGGTTTGGGGTAGCTTTGGTGGCCAATGTAAGCAGATGCTAATATTGATTTGTACTTTGTTAGACCTAACATCACATTTATCAAAGATGGTCCTGCACAGCTCCAATCAACCCCCATGAAATTATTCAGTGGAGCAGTTACATTGGTTTTTTTTTACAGTTTTCTATCTTTCATTCCTTAAATAATTTGAAAGTATTGTTTTGATTTTCTGTATTCTCCACTTTCTTCCCTGTTTTAAAGCATACGGCCTGGGTATCCATGAAATTACGTAGTAAGACAGGAACTTTGAGGATGAAGTTGGACTGTAGTTAATGTCAACAGTCTGCTACACTGACACTAGACTAGGGTTTGCATCTGATCATCACTGCACACCTTAACATCGTTTAGCTGTAATAAATGGACATTTGTTGCCACCCAGATGAGGATGGGTTCCCTCCTGAGTCTGGATCATCTCAAGATTTCTTCCCTATGCCATCTCGGAGAGATTTCCCTTGCCACCGCCATCACCGTCTTGCTCATCAGGGACAAACTTACACTTATAAACATCTTATCCATTCCTTATCATCACATTATCTGTGTAAAGCTGCTTTGAGACACTGGTCATTGTAAAAAGCGCTATACAAATAAAAATGAATTGAAAATTGAATTGAATCAATCGTTACTCTTCTTTCTGCGGACGGAGGTAAAGTTCAGCACAGGAGTTACAGCCAATCATAAGAAGCTATTTGTGAAGAAAAGCACAGGAGCTGGACCTCAGCTTCACCTCAGCTTCGGTTGCACTACAAACCAGCTTGCAATAAGCTAAGTGCATCTGTATTGGGGCACCAGTCATGGCGGTTCTCTTTTAAATCTCACTTCCAAACCATTATAAATCATGTTTGAGCTACATTTCATTCTGGTTTCATTTCAGAACTATTCTATTCAGATCTACATGGGAGTAAATGAATAATAAGAGCCTCATAGGATTGTTGATGTCCATGTCATCGTCTTAGATGGTGTTCTATTGGATATTTAATCCAGTATCCCGGCAGTATTTTAACCGAATATAGCAAACTCCAGAAATATTACTGTGCTTCAATTAAATTAGATCTTTAAAAAATATTAAGGGAAAGTAAACAAATATGAATACATTATGCCAAACAAAGAGATAATGTGCCAATCAGGTATAAACACAGATAAGAATAGAAGGGGAATAGGTAGGTACAAACAAAAATAATACCTGCCTGGGTGGGATCATAGAAACAGCCCCAGTTTCAGGGGACATAATTATAGTTGATATTTATTTCTTTTTTTTGTTTTTTTTTAATAAAATAAATCTGCCCCACTTCTTAGTACAGTTCCAGATACGAATATTTGGAGCATTGCGTAGAGAGTGACACCTTTAGGTTTTAGACAGCAAGACAAATATTAGGATGAAAATCTTTATCATAAGATATTCTGTATTCGGGCAGCAAACAGCATACACTGTTTAAGCTGATCTGCAAAAACATCCCGTTGAGTATTCCCTTCATTTGTATCAGACTTTAAGCTAGACAGAAAGAGATGTTGTTATGATTAGTATGGTTATAATGCACCATAGAGACAGACAGAAGGACATTACGTCCTTCGAATGAAGCACCAGGAGAGCCCTTAAAGCCTTATTAGACAGACACTGAAGAGTTTCTCCTGAGCATGTGAAACTCTAAGACTGCAAGTCAATGCGCTGCAGCATGGCTGTACTGTAGCTGTGTTGAAGTAACCGGAGGTTCTCGGTAGGGTAATATACTTAAAATGTTTTCTCATAATTCTTTAGTCAGAGTTACAGCTTTGAAAAACTTGTCAGGATATTGAAGCACTCAATTGGTCATGTAGGTTAGAGTACTTTATGAGATATAAGCCACTACGTAAAGCAGAGTTGTAATTGAAAAACAACTGTGGTCAAGCTATAAAAAAAGCCCGGTAATGTGGAAGTCTGTTTTACAGGTGTGCTCACTTACTAGCTTGCTACTGCGAGCATTGCAGGTTGTGGGAGGTGTAGTCCGTGGCGTCCCTGTTTAGTTGCCACAGTGTTCGCTAGGAATTGGAGATTGGGATTTTGCTAGAGACATACTTCATCAGAGCAAGTCGAATTGGATGTTTTAAATGATGCTACAAGTCATGTGACATGTTTTCAAGGTATAAATATCCACATACATTAGAATATACATGTACTCTTAAATAAAACAATGATTAGCTATTAAAAAAAAGAAATATATTGTTATAGAAAAAAAAAATGTTCATGCATAAAAGAAACTTGCATTGTTTTGATCTTCACTATAATGCCAGATGTTTGTGGACAACTAAGCATAAGCTTGGTATGTACTTTTTGAACATCCTACTTCACATTTGGTCCCCTACCGCTCTTATAGTAACCTCCACTGTTGTGTGAACATGTTCCACTTGATTTTAGAGTGTGCATTTTGTGCCCATTCAGCCACAAGGGCATGGGTAAAGTGAGGTTCTGATGTAGGTGAGGAGGCCTGGGGTGCAGTCAGTGTTCTAGTTCATCCCAAAGGTGTTCAATAGGGTTGAGTTTAGAGCGCTGTAGCAGGCCACTGAAGATCTTCAACTTGAACTCATGTAAACCATATGTTATGGATCTCATATTGTTGAACAGGTTTGGGACTCCAATTTCAAGTGAAGAGAATATGTAATGCTACAGCATCCAAAGGCATCCTTGATAATTTTGGCAACAGTTTTGGGAATAACCACATATTACTGGAGAAATTTGATGTCCGAAATAGTGTATTTTTGGCCAATTGTTCCTGTGATTCGCCATTTGTTCTCCCTGTATAAATAGATTAAAGAGTGTAGACTATCCTTGATGAAAGTTTTTAAAGCTTTACTGCATCAGCATGTTTTTAAACTGTACCTATAACTGAATAGCCATGAGATATTAAATGCTTTTTTTTTTTTTTATTGCCCTCCTTGGTGTGCAACAGATTTCTCCAACAAGTATAACCTTCAAACTTAAGAGCTCCTGGCTGACATCTTTTTACACCTGAGTAGCATTTTACATATACCCTATATTCTTGCCTGAACATTTCCAAACAGTTTTTACTGTGAACCAATAGAAAATGTCTTGTAGAGCTAGAAGAGGAACCTCATGATTTGACCCGACCTCAACAGTTGGAACTACTAATCAAATGTAGAATAATTCAAGATCCCCTTTGCTCAACACAGCATGATTTATTACTGATTTTGCTTAATTTGTTTGCAGTGAAGACCTCACAGAAAATGATAAATAGAGGTCATATTTCTTGCCTGTAATACCATGATCATTTTCAACATTTTGCCTTCTTTGTGCAGAATCATTTGTTACTGTATAAGTTGCAAGGACAGAAAAAAAAAAAAAAAATCTCATGTGTATTGATTTTTCTCTTCTCACCCTAGAGTGCATGATCATGGAAAGCAAGCACTGCCAAGTGAAACAAATAAGTCACGAATCGCATGAATCTATTTATCGGTTTCAGCTCAGAGCTGGGATCTTGTTCAGGTTGTTCACAGGAACATCCTGTCTGTCACACCAAGAGACACATCGTTGTATCCCCCCACTTCCAGTGAACATAAAATGCAGTAAATGTTGGGTATATATATATGTTGGGTATATATATAAATAGTATATATATATATATATATATATATATATATATATATATATATATATATATATATATATATATATATATATATATATATATATATATATATACTATTTTAGACCCTATGTTTCCCATAGTTCCAGGAGGAGGATTGTATTTTTTGATTTGAGACAATGTTTATGATGTCCCGCTAGCTTTAAGGGAGCTCCTGACTCTTCATCATCTTTTTTGTTTGCTTATATGGAATGTTCCGGACATCTCAACCCACAGCCACCAGTCGTCTGAGGGTCAGCTGCACGTGAGTCTGAGTATGGAATTGGTCCTCTATGAGAAGGCAAATCATGCAGAAAATGGAAAACATCTCAATCAGTATTTGCAATAACCATCATGTTGCTATTAAAAATTCATGTCTCCTGAAACCGCTGCCACCCTGATAAAAGCTAGCCGCTAGTCCATTTAGTGCATTAGCGCTCTCATTATTAACTTGGAACACCAAGTCACCTCTGCCCTTATGAAGGTGTGCAAAACTCCCTTTCAGATAGCAAGTCAAAATATATCTTTAGGCTACCTATTAATATGGACTAAATTTTTTTGCTTAAAGAAAAAAAAAGATAGATGTACATTTATTCCTTAAGGAAGTAAACCTGCAAGTACTTATCTAAAAAATACTGTGTTAAAAATGGCTGTACAACATTCACTTATAGTATTCAATAAAAATGAATTATTATTTTGAACCTAAATAAATAAATGAATATAAAAAAAAGCCTAAAAAACTTAAAACCATCAATGCAACACACATTTATTCACAACGGCTTTTTATTTCTCAGACATATATATAAAAAAAAAAAAAAACTCCACCAAAATAGTTTTTAATCACTAAGCATTCATTTTACTGATACGCCAAGTCTCAAATCAAGCACCAAAATCCTCCATGACGCACACATCCGGCAATTAAAACTGTCCATGTCAAAACATAGCTAAAATTCAGTTTGGTGTCCTGATTATTTATTTTATTGTAATTTAAAACACCATAATTAAAAGAATTTACAAGAGTATTTTTTTAACAGCTGCCTGTAATTTCAGGGGTGTACTTACTTTTGTGAAGAAATACTATATATATATATTTTTTAATCACACATTTCATTTAATGATTTTAAATTTTTAATACTTTCAATGTTTTTCAATAATTCAATGTTTATCATTGAATAATTGAAATCATACTCACCATAGAGCATGAAGACAAAATATTCTTGTAAATATTTTAAATGTAATTATGGTATATAAAATTACGTAAATCATCAGGACGCCAAATAGAACTTTTAATATATTTCCGGATGGTTTTAATTGCCAGATGTTTTCCAGTAATTTTTGTTATATCTAAGTAAAGAAAGGTCGGTGTGAATATGTGTGTTGTGTTTAAGGTTTTAATTTTGCTTTTTTTTTATATTTATTCATTTACATTTTTTTTATAAAAAATTGTTAAACAGAAATGCGCACTGCATTAATCGCGCGTTGATAAAATTTGTGCTGTTAAATGAAAAAAATAAAAAATTTCATTAATGCATACATTTTGACATGCCCCTGTGCACAAAGCCAGCTCCCGCTTTTACACAGGTTGAAGTCGAAGATCTGACTTTTCTAATGCCATTGTGACTGATTGAAAACAAATCTCCACAAACACACTCCAAAATCTAGTGGAGCATCTTTTCAGAAGAGTAGAGGTTATAATAACAGCAAATCAGGACCTAATGTAGAATGTTCAAAAAGAACATAGGAAACTTTATGATAAAATATCCATAAGCTTCTGTTTATATAATGTATATGCAGTAAAATAAATTGATAGATTTAAACATAATATAAAATATATATTAAATATATATTAAAATATTTCCACAAGTAATATATAATCTATATCCTTTAGGCCTTTTATAGCAATGTACAAGTATAAAAACATTAGGGTAATCATTGTAAATTAAAATACTATGTTTGTTTGTATATTTGTTTGTTGGGAGGTGATCTGATTTGATCAATTTATTAAGTGATTGATTTATTGATTGATTGATTTATAAGCTAATTGTTTAATTGATTGAGTGATTGATTGACCAGAGTAATTTAGTCCTGCCAATCCATTTATTGGCATCATTTTGAAAAATAAGAGAAAACTAGAGAACCAGGTGGAACCCAATAAGAACAGGAAGAGGATATGTGAAAGTCTGCACAGGCTGTAATTTAAGCTCAGTATTAATCCTCTGGTGCTGTGAGATGGCAATTCTACACGCAATATATAGCATATCTATACGCTATATATAGTATAACCCTGCTTTATTACTCAACTGCTCAATTTACCTTATTGTAAAGAAACTCTTTTAGTGATACAGAGTTATAACTAGTCAAGATTTAAACAGCTAAAAGAACTGAAGTAAAAATCATGTCATTTGAACCACCTTTTCAATCTAAGTCGCATCAGAATGAAAAGAAACTGAAAATCAAGGCCCTATCATTAAATTCTAATTATGATTGTTAGAAGGAAGCAGGTTTATATAAGTGCCAACAGCTCTTGCGCTATAGCTTGATTGAAATGTTAATCACAACATGGCATAATACTGATGCTAATAATTAAACTGGCATACCTAAAAAAAAAAAGGAAAATCTGGACATTCAACCCTTGGAGATAGACATACTGAGAACTTACTTTTCATAATATTGGTGTGGAGAACTCTAATTTAACATTGTCGCACCCATCAAAGATGCAGGGTGTCTTCACCTTCTAAGTCCCAATTTAACCTCTGGTGATAATGCATATTATAGCTCTGGCTGGTAGGTGTTTTTTCAGTTTATTTTAGAAATTCACGTCTAGTGCGGTTTCAGATTCAATCATGGGCTTAGCTTTCTTTCTGTCAAGAGCTTAACATGTTCTCCGCATGTCTGCATGGCTTTTCAAGCAGCCGCTAGGTGCAAATGAATGTGCCAAAGTGTGTGTGTGTGTGTGTGTGGGTGCTTGATTGCGTGCATATGCATGTGTTTTTGGCACCCTGAGATGTATTGGCATCCAATCCAGGGTGTATTCCCATTAGGTACACAGTGTTCTCTGGATAGACTAGGGATCCATTATGTCAGGATGAAGTGGTTAATGAATATGAATGAATGAATAAATGAGAATGAATGAATGAATGAATGCTCCCCTTTAGACCAACGCAAAACACAGTTCATGCAGCTGCACTTTCTAGTACAATGGATTCAAAAACGTTAATAGTATGCATATTTCTTTTACGACCAATCCCAAAATCACAGCATTAACATTAATTAAGAGTTGATGTGAGCTGGATAAAGGTGTTTGCCGTTGCTCGAGTGAAAGCAAAATAGAGCGGTGAATACGCAAAAGTGGCTCGAGCAGGATGCTCACATTAATAATAAATACCTACAGCCTCTGTGGGCTCTTAAATTTCTCCCTTACATATGAATTATGGATGTTCTTTAGTGTTTGGCCAGTCCATTTTAGACTTCAGCATTGGTGTTTGTGACAGGAAAGAGCCAAACAGTCTGTGTTCTATTTGCTTAGGAAGAATGAAATGTTATTGAGCACACAGACTGCACAAAAATAAGAGAGGAATGACACTCAATATGAACGTAGTTAGATAGCGTTGCTGTAGATATGTTCCCATGTATATCAGGGAAGTGTACACTGTGGTAGTCTCTTTATATTGCAATAATTGGGTCTATTTTAAGCATAAGTTTGAAGATGGTTTAAAAAAAAAAGGGCATTACTACTGTATGGGCTGTATCCCAACCTGCTGCTCTTGTTCCCTTTACACAGAGTTCTCATGGGGAAACAATACTGGATCTGTGATGGAATTTCTATAAGGGAAATGCAATGCACTCAGGAGCTGCAAAACACTTTGTCTTTATGACTGTGAAGTTTCCCGAACAGTTTTGCTATCTTTTTCTCTCTCTCTCTCTCTCTTTCTCTCTCTCTCTCTCTCTCTCTCTCTCTCTCTCTCTCTCTCTCTCTCTCTCTCTCTCTCTATCTATCTCTGATAGCTCAGCTTAGTACTACTTTAAACTTGGCTGAAATTCTCCTCATTATCACTTGTGCAGCCCGCAGAGGTTTGGACCATGTTAATTACCTCAGGATACAATATGGATTCCAGTCTTGCTCATTTCAGAGCAGCGTTCTGACCAGGGCCTGGAGCACATCACCTGCTATAATTGTGATCAATTGCCTGTGTCAACCCATTTCACAGACAAGTGCTTTTCCCTGTGGCCAGGGTCAATGGCACAAGCACTGCTGATTTACATAGCCAATACTGAAAAGTTGCAGAATCACTAGGAGCGAGATGCCTAATATATGAGATTAAATTTAACAAAAAGCTTACAAGATTGGATAAAAAGGTGACAGGATTAGGCCAAATGATTCATTTCCAAAAAGAGTGACCGGTGTTTCATATAAACCCTTATGTGTGCCACATCATGATGGTAGGTTGCTTTACACTGATCAGGCATAACATTATGACCACATGTCTATATTGTGTTGGTAACCTGTTTTGCTGCCAAAACAGTCCTAAACCAAGCAATAACAGCATTAACGTCTTCAGCAATCTGAGCTACAGTCGCTCATCTGATGGATCGGACCACAGAGGCCAGCCTTTGCTCCCCATGTGCATCAATGAATCTTGGAGAGCTGCAGTTTTGGAGATGCTCTGACCCAGTCGTCTAGCCATCACAATTTGGTCCTTGTCAAAGATATAATCAGTGTTATTCACTTCACCGGTCATAATGTTATAATGTCATAATATTATGCCTGGTCGGGGTATTTGTAAAATACTGTAAGCAGTTTGATGAAAATGTTACATGTAAAATACATTATTAAATTATCATTGACTTATATGATATTAAACTAGTTTTCTACTTTCCAAATGTCACATTTTTGTACCTTCACAAAAACTAAATGACATATTTAAATATTTTTTCAGCAGATCTCACCACTGTTCCACTTCCGTATCACAGGGGACATTCTGTACTTTTACACAAAGAACACTTTGATGAAGACCATCTCTCCTTAGGCTTTCATCCACACTTCTAGTGGAATCGGAGTGAAAAATATATTGTGTGTAAGTGTTCAAACAAAGCAGGATCTCAAATAAATGGAGGAATCACAGTGCCTGAAAACATAATACAGCTGAATTATCCTTATGTTTCTAACATTGCTGCCTGCTTTTTGACACAAACTACTTCTAGGTGCTAATAACAGCCCTGAGCTATCTCAAACTTGTGCAGTACAGCAATTTCTATAGCTATAGTTCTCTACAGAAAATAATAATTAAAAAAGAAGATAAAGAGCCATCTAGACACAAGACACGCCTAAAAAATATTCAATTTGATGCAAATGTTTAGCGTAACATTTTAGAGATTAGAAGCACAAATATATAGAAGTTTAAAACAAATGTACTCAAAAGATGAAATCTCATATTTGAAAAAAGTTTTATTAAAAATGTTTGTATAACTTCACTGATCTTTTCTTTTTTACTTTTTCTTTTCTACTTTTTCTTTTTCATTTTTCTTATCAGCCTTACCACATTTCTGCAAACTTGCCGGTTTGTAACTCACTCATTAGTACTTACATGCATTTATTCACAACTGGCTAACAGTACTTGTCTTCTATCTGGCACCCTACCAAGCTCATCGATAAACTCTATCTGTGTCGTTTCTGTCTGCACCCACATCACAATTTGGTGATCAATTCAAAGTTTTTTTTTTTTTCACTCAACCACATGCACTTCTTAATGGTCAAATACAGACTTTACTTCCTTCAACTTTCTTCTCCTTATCTCTAAAGACTCCTGATTGCCCCCCTACCCACATCACAGATCAGCTCTAGTACTGCCTGCTGTGCTTTTTACCACATCCTTCACGTACACTTCCTGACTGCAGCTGGAGTTCACTTATCGTTCTTGGATTGTTGAGCATCATTTTCTTTCCATTTATTTATGTATGTATGTATGTATGTATGTATGTATGTATGTATGTATGTATGTATGTATGTATTTATTTATTTATTTATTTATTTATTTATTTATTTTCATTTAAGATTAATCTTCCTGTTTTATGCTATACCCTTTTTTCTATACTCTCCATTCAGTGATCACATGAACATATTGAATACCCACATTTAAAGAAATAAAATAGAATAAAAATCACGATCAGTTCAGAAGAACTATTGAGACACAACCAACACACATCATAAAACTTTTTTTTTTTTTTTTACCACGGTTTGAGCAAAAACTATATATATATATATATATATATATATATATATATATATATATATATATATATATATATATATATATATATATAATATATATATAATTCTTTTTTCTTTTTTTTCTTTTTTTTTTTTTTTTGAAAGCATCCATCAGATCCAATAATTGCTAATCTTTCTGTATAAACGCAGGCCATGCACGCAAGATCATCTGGAAGTTTAAAATAAACAAGTACCAGCACCAGCCACGAATGCAGTTCTAATCGTCACTGCGAGATCTGAAGTTGCCCTTCGGCCCCATTTGCACGAGGACGGATTCGGCATAAATCACCACAGGAATCATTTCCAGACTTGCCAGTGGAGGCTGGGTGATAGATGGCACCAATGAGGGGCAACTCTCATCTCTCCTTCCATTTTGTTTGGATTCAATTTTGCCGAGCGCACCGACTGGGTGACACTTCAGTGGGGGAGCTTCTTGTTAGCATGCCTTTCACAGATGTGTCAGAGAGGCATATGCTAAAATGAATATGTTAGATTGAAAGCTTAAAAAGATTGGGGGAAGGTGGAAAGGGGTTGAGAATGTGTGAAAAACATCGTCGCATCCATGTAGCCACTCTCATTTTTCTACCGAGTGCGAGGGTCGTAATGGTTGGTAAATAGCTCAAGATCTAGATGCATTTAAACATCTATTTTAATATATTTCATCTGCAACACCACAATAAAGATTTTTTAAAGCTTAGCTGGGCACACTTTTTTATTTTGCTCTATTATGTAAATCACAGGTATAACGGGTATGACTGGTCATAAAAAACATAACGGTGGTAATGACTAAATGAAATGAGTAATCATTACTCAAGTGTGTTACAAGTCAGAATTTCCTTTTTGAATAAAGTTATGATAAATAACATTGTCTAAACAGCTCAATCATTGTGACATTTTAAATAACCACATGATGTGACTCAAGTTTAAATTATTTTAATAACATTCATTATATGGACAAAGGTTTTGAAACACCTGACCTTTCCAGTCACATGTGGTTCTTCCATAAACCGTTACTACAATATTAGAAGAACACAATTATATGGAATGTCTTTGGATGCAGATGCATAACATTTTCCCTTCACTTCAACTGAGACGCAAACCTGTTCCAGTATAAAAATGCCCCTGTGCACAAAGCAAGCTCCGTGAACATATGGTTTACATGGGTTGGCCTGGAAGACCTTCAGTGATCTACAATAAAGCCCTGATCTCATCTTACTAAGCATTATTGGGATGTATTGGAACACTGATTGCACCCCAGGTCTCCACAAGCACACTCCGAAATCTAGTGGAACATCTTCCCAGAAGATTGAAGGATAATTATAACAGAGAATGTGAAACTAAATGCCAAATGGAATGTTAAAAAAGCACATAAGAATTTTATGGTCAGGTGTTCACAAACTTTTGTCCATATAGTGCATAAAAAACTTGTGTTTTAATTCTCTTTATTTCTTTCACAAAACTCATTTAAGAAAATCCTCATTGTTGTGTTATTTCATTTAACTTCTATTCTAATTAGGTAAACAATAAAATGTAATGAATAATATAGCCCTGAGCTATTCAATGATTAATGCTTTATTTAGGTTATGCCATGGCCCTGGGTTCAATCCTGATTCCAGGTAACTGTTAATGTGAGAGTGTAAACCAGTGAGGCATGCATTTTTGATCTAGACCTTTGGCTTATTCTGAACTATTTAATCTCACACTGCAGATTCCTAATGCACCACCTCCTTAAAATAATCACTGGCTTTCAGCAAGCACCCATGCATAGCGACCAACAAAAATAATTACCACAGAACCAGTGGACCTCCAGCCAGCCAGATGGATGTTAAATAAGGTTAATTGAAAGTGTGTAGAGCAACAAAATATGAAAGTCTGTGATCTGTAGCATAAGAACTTAGCAGTGAGAAAATGCTACACTGCTTATCAAGTGAAAATATCTTAAATGATTTAACTTGTATATACTACAGTAGGTGTCCTAATGGTTTCTATATACTGTATAAAGAATGTGGTGGTCAAGTGGTTAAAATATTGGCCTTCTGATTGAGTTCAAATCCCACCATCATGTTGCCACTGTTGGGCCCTTGAGCAAGGCTCTTAACCCTGCTCAGTTTTATAAAGGGGATAATTGTAAGTCGCTCTGGAAAAGGCGTCTGCCAAACGTTACAAATGGAAACACTTACGATAGAATTTCAGAATGACTTTATCAAAGGAAAAAACATATTGAAAATCATGACTGAATCAGGAAGCTGTAACAAGGTTCCATCCTGAGTGTGAGAGACGACTCTGTGTAGATCATGTAGAGGAGGTTTTGTATAAAAAAAAAGTTTCACATTTTGCTAAAATATTTTACTTTCCCCCATGCATGGAGCCTTTGGGGATACACTTTGCCTATTATAGGAAAACTTACAAAGTTATATAACACCAAAATATGAGACAGATTTAAACCTATTTGTAGCTTTGCTTTACTAATACTAAATTCAAGCTTGAGTGTTTCATGTTCTATTGACATTACCACATAATAAGAAGGATTACAGGACAAAAGTGCAGATAATTTAATGAAGTGCAAATGTACAAAGAGACGGAACATAGAGTAAAGCCTGAGCATGGAAACGTGGAATACAATTGGCATCAACAATCCAGTGCAAAGTGAGACATTCTGAAGCTCATTATCTGTGAATGCAAATCAGGTGCAAAGATTATCTGACAGTGCAGTTGCTAATGGGAAGTGTAGTTTTATTGCCTCCTGATATAACATTTACAGCTTTTGACAAATGCTTTTATCCAGAGCCACTTACATTTATCTCATTCATGCAACTGAGCAGTTATGGGGTTAAGCTTTGCTCATGGGACCAGAAGTGGCAAAATGCAGTGGGTGGGATTTGAACTCATTCATTCATTTTCTCCCGCTTATCCGTAATTCGGGTCGCGGGGGCAGCAGTCTAAGCAGGCCCCCGCCTTTCGACTGCTGCCCAATCCTCACAGCACCGTCCCTTACGGTCCCTCCTGCAGGTGGTGAGCCCACGGGAAGGCTGCCCCACGTCACGGACCTTGATATTTCCCTCGTAAGGGACCCCCGGAGCATAGAGGGTTAAGGGCCTTGCTCAAGGGCCCAAGAGTGGCAGCTTGGCGATACCGGGGCTTAAACCCCAGACCTTCCGATCGGCAACCCAGCGCCTTAACCGCTGGAGCCACCACTCCCCCCTTTGATTTGGATTTAAACTCACAACCTTTAAATCAGGGGTCACCAACGTGGTGCCGGAGGGTAGCCCACAAAGACCACATGAGTAGCCCGCGGGCCTTTTCTAAAAATAGCTGTTTCCTACTTTGTTAAATCATTGTTTATAATTATGAGAAATCATTAACATAATCAGTGTCTTCACATAGATGAATATCATAAATTATTAATAGTAACATAATAAAAGGTAAATTGAGCAAATTTGTTATTTCAGATCAAACTGAAAACTGTGTGCATCAAACCGGTAGCCCTTCACATTAATCTGTACCCAAAAAGTAGCTCTCAGTTTCAAAAAGGTTGGTGACCCCTGCTGTAGATCCAAAGTCCAATGCCTTAATCACTAAGCTACCACATCCCACAGGCATAAGTATAAACTTAGCAGGCATGTATGTTTTTTAAATTTTAATTCATTTCTGAAAATTACTAGAGGGCAGTTGTTTGCTGTTCTTGCAGGAAGTAGATGTATGTATTATATGTAATATATTATAACTATCATGAGTGATGGCATAAGGTACCTAACACCTGTTTATTTTAGCTTAGAAATTATGTTGTCTTAAATATAATTGTTGGTGTGATTAGTCATATAGTGGCCCTAACATGAACAATGTAGCATCCATCATGAATATGGGCAGGTGAAATATGTTCCCTTTGTCAAACTGACATACTGGCTTATCTACAACACGTGCTCTGACTCAATTTTTCACCAGTCGAAGACTTTCATTTTGATTAAAAAAGGCTTCAAAGTCACAAAATGGGAGTCAATGGTGCGACATTTTCCTATTATATGCTTAAACCATGAATCGTTTGAAAATCCACACGTGATAGGTTCATTCTGCTGTCACTTCCTAATATATGCTGCTGGTTAATCATAGACTGCAAACCTGGAGGCAGGCAATCAAATTACTCCATTTGAAATACTTAAACTCATGCTCTGTGTAAGGTCCATGCTTGCAGTCAACCCACACATAAGTGGGTTGCAAGCTAGTTTGTGCAACAGCACAAGAACTTCAAATGTGATTTTATGGTCTTACGTGAGTAAATATATTGTATTCAGTACATGAACGCTGGATAAAAATGTAGATGTATTCAAACTACATGCAAACATTGAGCAAGACACTGGCTGAATGTCATTTCAACCATTTTCAGAAACACAAATATTAGAAATAGCATATATTTATGTCTGGCCTGCCTCTATAACCTTTCTGGCTTGTGCACAGAACAAACTCATCTCTCTCCATGCGCTTTACTCTGGATAACTAAACATTCTAGCTACACACCCCAAAGCAGTCTGCAAGAAAGTGAAAGTGTAAAAGCACCACTGTGACCTCTGGGAAGGAACGCATCTGATTAATTAATTTTACTTTTGATGTTTAACTTAAGCCGTTTACAGCTGAAATTTAGCTACAGAGCAGAAGCAAAACAACTCTATTAAATACAAATCAACTAAAAAAACGCCAGTTGCATGTATATTTTTATTTACCAGTTCCCAGACAATCTCTCAAAGAGCCCAGAATGCCCTGCAGGCTCGCCTCTGGTATGTTTTGATAAGATTGAAACTTTTGGTCAAACATCAGCATGCTCTTGCAAAGTTTTCATAATCCTAGGCATATCTCGTATTCAATCGAACTAACACAACTCTCCTCATTCATTTATAGCCTAGCCTAAGGGTTAACTATACGAGGGATCAAAAAAAAACAAAAAACGAGACAACAGATATATCACGTGAAGTGGTTTTTAATTTCCTGCTTCTGTAGCTAACTCCTTTAATTATGTATGATATAAAACAATTTAAGATGCTTTCTATCACAGGATTCAGCTTGATGAATATATTTGCACGTTTGCATATATGTGTATATGAATTTATATGCCAGAATATCTACACAGTATTGGTACTGGTGCGGTTGGTCATTTATTTTTAAGAAAGCCATTGCAAATTTAACATTGTGAGGTATAGACTAAGAAAAATTTACCACAGACTACCCAGCTGTACAAAAACGGTACAGCTTCAGACTAGGCGTATACACCGACCAGGCATAACATTATGGCCTTATAGCATTGTGAATTGTGACCGATGAAGTGAATAACACTGATTATCTCTTCATGAACTGTTAGTTGAGCAAGTTTGATAATTGGCCTAATTGTAATGGCTAGACGACTGGGTCAGAGCATCTCCAAAACTGCATCTCTTGTGGGATGTTCCTGGTCTGCAGTGGTTAGTACCTATCAAAAGTGGTCCAAGGAAGGAACAGTGGTGAACCAGCGACAGGGTCGTGAGCGGCCCAGACTCATTAATGCACGTGGGGAGTGAAGGCTGGTCCGTGTGTTCCGATCCAATACAATATTAGACAGGTGGTCATAAGTGGAGTTCAGTATTTTTGGGGAGAAAAAATGGATCACCAGGCCAAGCTGATTCAGTAATGCAAGAGCCTTGTGAAATATTACTCGTATTTAGAGTGTGCTGTACTACAGCAGAGAATCAAACACATGGCTGACACATTTGTGATGTATGGAGAAACCTTTACAACCCTGTAATAATATTTTATGGCAAAATGCTCAGTTGTCTGGCAGAGAGGCAGCCCAGACTAGATAAGTTACATGTAATTTCCAACTTGACATTTTAAGATAAAAGATCTGGGGTGCTGTTGTTAGTATCACTAAAGCATCTGGCAAAAAAAAAAAAAATAGAATGCTTTGATCACTAGCCACAAACCATTCACAATATGGGTAAATTGTCAATTTTGGTGTTTCTGTCCTATATAAAAAAAAAAAAAGAAAATGTATATCCTCTGATTCATTCTCTGAGCTGATATATACCAGAGGTGATTTCCCTTAGGTTTTTCCATGGTGAGCTTAGAACATAAGTACTGAGAAACTTGTCAAGAGGAAATACCCCTCCCTGCTGAGCACCCTGCTGATTCCTGCCAATACAGACTGTAGGACAATTACCAGGTCCCAAGCAACAGCTTAGGTGAGACAGCCAGCTGACGACCAAAAAGGGTGACATTTCTAGCTCATGTTCCCTCCTTGTGAACAACATTAGGGATCGATGCATCAAAACAGTTCGGATTTGAACAACACAGGCGAAATGTCAGTAACAATTAGCCCAGTGGCTTGTTGGCAGGGGAAGAAATGACCTGCTGTTCAATGGCCTTTGGTTTGAGTCTGTTGTCGGCGATATTAATTTGGTCACAGGAGAAGAGGTAGAAACGGAGGCCATAAACCACACAAATGAATACATATCTGTAGCATTTAGCTTCCTTTGCCAAAGACAGGCATGTCAACGGGATGATTCCAGAATGAATAGTTTTGCACTTTTTTCTTAGCCCGATGAGATCTATGTGGATATTTGTCTGTCTTTTAGGCAAGTAATTTTGCAGGCTGGTGGGGTCTGTAATCGAATTACAGCTGAACGATAGCATGACAACCAAATTCAGAGTAACAAACGGCCACACTACTGCGACTCAAGCCTGAAGGTAGGATTCTCAGTTCTCAGCCTGCCTGAAGAAGTAACACAAGGAGCATCCATCTTTATAACTCTGTTTCTCTGAGGCTGAGTGATAAAGGCTCGGGAGAGCAGCAAAATGCAGGTGTTAATGAGATAAGCTGGTTAGATGAAGCTTTTTTACTTTGATGGGCCAAAAAAAGGCTATACTCTGGAACACTGAGAGTGGAGGAGGTGTTTATTCCACAACACTCTTACATTACCTGAGTTACATGCAGTTTGAAAAGAAAAATGAAAGGAATATATTCATATACTCTATATCCTTAGTCACTGATTTATCCTTGTCAGGGTCAGTGTGGATACCGAGCTAATCCCAGGAGCACTAGACCCGAGGGGCAGGAATACATCCTGGATTTGACGCCGGTCTATCACAGCATCTATCAAACACACAAATCCATTCACACCTAGAGGCAAATTTGAGCAGCCAGTACACAACTATCGGCATGATTTTGAAAGAAAACCTATATGGATCCATATGGGAAAACTTTCAACAAATAAAATCCAAAATATAGTCCAACACCTCTGAGTAAATAATGTCTAATTTTTATTATGAATTTATTTATTTAGTATTCTTACTTGCCATTAATGTATCGATTATGTAACAGGGTCGGGTTGCTAGCCCAACACCCACCCTCCTCATTTGCAGCTGGGCTTGGGACCATGGCAGAGTACTTTATCCCCAAACCCAAAACTGAGCACTGATGGGGGGTTAAGAGTGCCAGCCTGGCAGCCAACTCGAACCCACAACCCCCAGATCTAAAACCAAATGCCTTAAGCTATTAGGGGGAGGTGGTACAGTAGCTTTGTGATTATTACGTAGCATTTACATTCATTATATTTGGCAGGCATCCTTATTCAGGTCGACATATAACTTTCCTGTTCATACAACTGAGCATTTGGGGATTGGGGGCCTTGCTTAATGGCCCAGCTGAGGAAGCTTGGTGGTGCTGAGATTTGAAATCACAACCTTCTGATTTGCTATCCAATATTTTAACTACTTCATTCCAAAAAAAAAAAAAAAAAAACGAGATCTAGTTTGAAATGTGGATCATACCAAGATACCTTCTTGTGAGCTGGGGTATACTACTGGCTACAAGTTAAGACATACCCAATATTATAATTGTGTTCTGTCCTATAGAAATATGCATTTCTGGAAATTCCTGCAGTGTAGGCACATTTTAGCACTAGCTGTCAGCTTTCAGCTACAAGAGACATTAAATATCATTTAGACAACAGTCATTCAGTGGAACTTGAGTGCACATCAAGTTATTCTGACCAGCTGAGACAGAGAATGAAGTGACTATAGAGACTGCAGTACTCTCTCTCTCTCTCTCTCTCTCTCTCTCTCTCTCTCTCTCTCTCTCTCTCTCTCTCTCTCTCTTCCTCAAACACAGATACATAGATTTAAATCACAAAGTAACAACGTCCCATTATGTGCAGGAGGAAGTTAATTGCAAGTCGTAAAAAAGAGGTAAATTGCACTGCAGCCAGAATACCGACGCTGACATCATACATCTACGACACCTGTTTTTTTTTCTCCGTCTGACAGCTCCAGACGGAACCAGGTTTATTTAAGTCCCACACACCGTGCTAAGCGCCAAAACCGCTAACCTTTGTGCGTACCCTTGAGAGCGGCGCCGGGAGCGTTTGGAGACGAGGCTTTCTAGTCTTACCAGGATGAAAAGGTTAATGAAAGCCCATTAATTGTAGCAGTTTTATCTTGATGGCAACTGTTAACCCAATTGATCTCGTCTCTGATTACATTACACTAATAGCAGACTCACAGTAAGGTTTTGCTGATTAGAGAGACAGACTGTATGGGGCCTGGCTAATTGGAGAAAAATTAAGTTTCTTTCTTTCTCTTTTTTTTTTTTTTTTCTCCCCCACTTTTCCTCTTGCATCATTTGGGCTTTGTATGCCATGTTAAGATATAAGGGGAAAGAAAAAGCTGGAATATTTGACATGGAAATTGATAGAAACAAAATGACCTGAAGATATTCAAATATCCAGCTTCATGCACATTTTAAGTTTCATATATAATTTATATTTTATATAATATATTTTAATATAATCTGCACATTCAGTGCTTTTTTCAGACTCCTAGTAAAAAACAACTCACTCAGAAGTGCTTGCTCAACAAGTCAGTTGAGGTGCCATGAATTTGACATCAGGCCCAAGTAGTCTCTTGCCATCATGGTGACTAAAAATGGACACGCTGAAGTGGAGCTTAATAAGGAGCATCTGCTCTTAGCCTCATACCTCGAGGCTGCATGCTTCAGACCTCTAAACATAAAAAATCTTGTTTTAGGGATGCTTAAGCCTCATCTGATATACTCTTTCCACAGGGACACGAGACCTGTCACCTCTAAAGCTACTCGAACCAAATACTACAATCCTGTGGAAGAGCTGCAGATTAGATCAGGAGGATTAAAGGGTCTTGAGGCTTGTTGGTTTTGATATTTTGAGGACTGTGCTGACGAAAACAGAGAGAGCAAGAGAGGAAGAAAGAGTGAGAAGGAGAGAAAGAGAGAGAAACAGACAGACAGACAGACAGACAGACAGACAGACAGACAGACAGACAGACAGACAGACAGACAGACAAAGAAGTGAGAGAAAGAGAGCTAGGCAGACAGACAAATCAAGAGAGAGAGAGAGAGAGAGAGAGAGAGAGAGGGAGAGAGAGAGGCAGACAGAGAGGGCGACAGACAGACAGACAGACAGACAGACAGACAGACAGACAGACAGACAGACAGACAGAGAAACAGAGAAACAGAGAAACAGAGAAACAGAGAAACAGAGAAACAGGCAGAAAGGGGGGGAGACAAAAACCTACAGACAGAGAAACAGACAAATAGAGATGGGGCAGACAGACAAACATACAGAGAAAGAGAGAGCGAGAGCGAGAGACATAGGCAGACATACAGACGGACAGACAGACAGACTGACAGACAGAGACACAGACAAATAGAAAGGGGTGATTCTTTTGAGTATCTTTCACCTTACAGTACATGTCCTTTCCAATACTTTCTTCTACTCCCACATAGATTGTCTGCAGGAAGAGAGTTTGTTGTCTGTCTCTCTCTCTCTCTCTCTCTCTCTCCCTCTCTCTCTTACACACACACACACACACGCACAAACAGACACACACACAGACACACACAAACCTTACTGAAGGTGGAGATTCAAAATTAAATAAAGGCGCCTTCTTCAGTAAGGCATCTCAGTGTCTGATGAAGTGAATGTAGTTTGGTGTAAGATCTCAGGACACGTGCACAGTGTTCATCTTCAAAAAAAAAACCTGACAAACGCGCGAGGAATCCGCGAACACGACGTGACGTCAGGCGTCGTCTTTAAGCGCGTGCCAGGCGGCGGGCGCGTGTCAGAGCCCCTACGAACAACTTTGGAGGAGACCGGGGAAGCCAGAGGAAGCGCCACCGCTTTGGGACGAGATGTTCTGGGAAACTTTGAAGGAGAATTATGGTTTTAAATTCGGGATGTTTAGCGGTCCTCGGCGCGGGTCGTGTGGATTATTATGCGCAGCGGGACGGCGCGTGCGGTCGTGCACGGGGAGTATCGCACACGACTGCAGTTCGCGTTTAAAAGTGCACGAGCAGAACCGGGTTCTCCTGCGTGCACACTTAAAGTAGACCTGTTCCCGTAGCGCAGCGTGTGTGTGAGCGTGTGTGTGTGTGTGTGTGTGTGTGCGCGCGCGCAAGACTCCCTGAGTTTGAAGCGCTTCACTTTGGAGAGGTTTTGATTTTGACCTGGCTTGCAGAATGAGATTTAAGTTAAGGTGCCTCTGTCGCGCGCTCGGGGTTTCCTCTGTGGAGAAAACGTGGCGCGCGAGGATCAAAGAGCAACTCGAGAGCTGAAAGCATGCTGCGCTTTAACCTATGGAGAAATGGCCTTTAGGGTTGTGTCCAGCCGCGCGGCGCCGTCCTCCAGCTCCAAGTTCAGCAGCAGGTTCATGTTCATCTTCACGCTCTCGCTGTCCTTCACGTACGTGTGCTACAGCGTGCTGTTCTGCTCGGCTCCGGTCATGCCAGGCAGCCGATTCGAGGAGCGCCGGTGCGCGCGCGGACACGGCAGCGCCGGCGCCACAAAGCTGCTGCAGAGGTCGGCCGCGTGCGCGGAGGCGAACTCGAGCCGGGGTGAACACGGAGCCACGGCGGCTCCGCTGCATCCAGCCGTGAACCGGAGCGAGGAGCCCAGCGCGCGGGGGTCACGGGCGCGCGGCGCCGAGTCGGCGCGCTCCAAACCGGCCAACGCGTCCGCCGCGAGCGCGCAGCGCTACGGAAACAAGAAGCTGCCCAACGCGCTGATCGTGGGCGTCAAGAAGGGCGGCACGCGCGCCGTGCTGGAGTTCATCCGCATCCACCCGGATGTGCGTGCGCTCGGCACCGAGCCGCACTTCTTCGACCGGAACTATGACAGAGGCATGGACTGGTACAGGTAAGCGCGCAGGAGCACGTGAACTGACTCAAACTCTCCCTGTAAATAAACACGTGCAGGGCATGTTTTCATGCTTGCTTGTTTTGTTTTTAACTCACGCGTAAAACTCTTAATATGCCTTTTAATTACAGAGGGTTGTTTTGTTCTCTACACCAGAAAAGTCTGCAGAAACCTGACATGTTCAGCTCATAAAATAACGCACAACCTTTTTTAATTGCATATGGATTTATACACTCTAAACTGCTACCAAATTGTTGTAGTTTATATATATATATATACATATATATATATATATATATATATATATATATATATATATATATATATATATATATATATATATATATATATATATATAATTTTTTTCCCCCTCAACCTAGACAAGCAGATTTCCAGGTTAAAAGATACATAGTTATATATGTATATAAAAGGTCTATGTCAAGATAAAGGAAAGGGATTCTTTTTCTGAAAAATTAACATGAAGGCATTTCATGTGCATATAAATGGTTAGAAATGCATGAGCAGAAAAAGAACCACGACCTAAACAGAGGTGAAGAGAGAATTGGATTATAATCATTACAGAAAAAAGAGGACATGTCTGCCACGGAGTCAAGGTGAAATAATTGTCAATAGGATTGTGGCGTTTGCTGTCGGGAGGAAGATAACTGTTTTTGCACACATAGTAAACTTCCTGTACATGAAGCTCCACACAGCCTTGGAAGCTTCTAAGCCCGTTTGTGATGGATGGCCATCGAAGTGCACCTTCGGGAGCCATCGGGCTGGTAGCTGAGCCTGCTATGGGTGTGTGGTATATGAGGCTAGGGAAAGCAGATACACTGCGAGAGTGTATCAGACCTCCCACAAGCAGTGCTACCCATGGCTCAGAGCTCAGTAATTACACATACATCATAGCCGGCAGACAAAGGCCTTGCGAGCATTTGAATCCATCGGAGTCTTCGGTTTACACCAAAGAGAAACGAGTCTGTTCACCTGATAAAGGACATTCAGTCAGGAACACAGTCTGAGGTACAACAGGGGCCACTTTTCTAACCTCTAATCTGCTGCACTAAGAAAGATAAATGCGCTGAGGAACGTGTGTGTATGTAGGGTGCAGTAATCAGCGTCAAGATCCAAAAAACCAAAAAGAAATCTGCCATACCATGTAATTAAGACACAAATGAATGAGCCGGGATGCAATGGTGGCTGAAAAACAGGAAATGCACTTTTCAGTGGCATTTAAAAAAATGAAATAAAACATCAATGCATCAAGTGTAAAAAATGAGGCTCCATCTCGGCCTGGGTGTTACGAGTTGCAAAATACACTGTATGCTGCCAAATAATAGATATGCTCAACAATATACTGAAAATATGATATTGTCATTCAAAAAAGATACAACCTGAGAATATTGTGCTCATCAGAAATACGTTCTATTACTATAGGTGGATCGATGGGTTCTTGTTTCTTACATAATACATTTTTTCACAGATGTATTGCAGGAAAGAATTCAGCAAAATGATGGGGTTTTTTTTTTTCTGTTTTTGTTTTGCAGCATCACCCATTCCTGTATCCTGTGTTCTGTTCTTATACTTGGATTGTGCTTTCTAAAAATGCTCTAATCAATACCCTGTTTTTTTCAGGTACTCCACATTCTTATGACACCTTTACCACCTCCTGTTTCAGGAATAAACACACACACACACACACACACACACACACACACACACACACAAATTGTAACATACAAACACACACACAGACACTCAAAAGCTATCAATACTATTTGCAGACTGGTTAATTAAAATGCCACAGAGGCCAAGACATTGAAACAGTTCCTCTAATTGTCCCTGAAAGCAATTTTTTTTGAGCTTGTGACATCTTGCGATAAAGGCTATAAGTAATGAAAGATGATTGGTCGATTAAGTCAAAAGTTCCTCACAAAAGTTCCCTAACAATGTGTTTCAATCTTGTTACACATTTTCCTCCAGTCTAGTTAATGACGTCCGTTGAATTCAGAGCGTGAAGTCCGGAACGGTGTTCATGGGGCTCACCTATAAGCCGTGCTCCCTGCCACTGCTACTTTCTGAAATAATGAGCCAGAATACGTCACAAGGCCTATTTGGTTAATTGTTGAGTTACGAACAAAAGCTTCAATCTTTGACTGTATTTCCAGAATAGCTGAAAAAAAAAAGACTAATTTCATTCATTATTTGCATTTTTGTGCATGCAACACCTGCCTTTCTGCCTCATGGAGAAACATTTATGACCACAGTTTTCCAAAGGTTTATTCTTTCCACTGGTTTATGAAATAAAAAATAAGTAATGCTATAATGAAAAAACTTAAAAGGGCATCATGCGTTTATTGATTTTTATTCATGCCCTTCAAGTAGATTTTTGAAAAAAATATAAAAAGTGCTCAAATTGTGAGAAAAGCCTTTTAACATTTGCTTCAGGCCCTGAATTTCATCCTAGTCTTGCGTTAATTGGCTCGGAGGAGGAGGAGGCAGGGGAGAAATGCTGCAGTCAGGGAGGCTGACAAGGACAGAAAGTTGGGCGAAGCTCATTTAGCATGAAGAAAAAAATAAAAGAACTACATATACTTTCTGGAACAAATGACTGAGCTTGCCACCTTCACTAATGGGAATTCCAGATCTGAGTCAAAGCCTGGAAGATGGTGAGATTACTGTAATTCAACCAGTACTACTCTCTTGTGGATATATAACGATAGCACTTGATTTGTTTTGTTTTAGCTCAAATGACTCATTAGGGCTTGAACTAATTGCGTCTATGTCATCAAAAAGAAGCCTATCATACTTCTAATATACAGCAATTATGGTGCAGTAGCATAATATTGTGCAGCTGTAACGCCAAGTCCACAACCCTGAAAAAGAACAAACACATCGCAGTAAACTCGCTGGATACATTTCAATTGTGACAAACACTGTGCACACATGCGGCATTATCATAAGATTGTTAGTGCAGCACCTAAACACATAATGAAACTGTCAGAAACTGTGCATCTCATGAATGTGGCGCTCCGAGCTCAGGCATTAAGTAAAGTACAAACATTAATGCATGGCTCGCACGCTTTCAGGTGGCCCTGCCAGGCATTTGCATTTCTACCTCGCAATGACTGAAGCCAGTCTGCCTCTCATTACGCCATGCTAATGTTCCCATTATTTTCTGCAGCTTTGCATCCGAGTCTTAAGCAGAGGGGGGAAGGGGAGAAAATAAACTCTAAAGAAGCAAGTAAACCGTGTGAAAGGTTTGGTTGAACTGATGAGTCCTAGCTAAAAGAGTGCGATTTACATATATAGCTTTCTGCTTTATGAAAAATTCATCTAAAACACTGCCATAATTAATGAAAACCTCATTGGATAATGTGCAGCCTACGGGTCTGTGATGTAACAGGCCATCCAAAGAGCTCTGTCAGAAAAATGAAAGGAATTTTCATCTGCCATCATTTTTTTCCCCACTCTTTTCCTAAGCAAGGAACAGACTGTATATCTATTGAATTAAAAGATTTAAGATTAATTTATCATATTATGTAAGACTACAGTACAGAGCATTTACCGTAATTTCCGGACTATAAAGCGCACCCATATATAAGCCGCACCCACTGAATTTTACAAATATTTGTATTTTTAACATAAATAAGCCGCACCTGTCTATAAGCCGCTACACTAATGTACTTTACACAGGCTTTAGCGAAAGACACGTTACACACGGTGTAACGTGTGAAATATGTTGCGCTTTCTTTAGGAGCATAGTGGTATTTTGGGAATAGCCTGCCAGAAGCGAGCCTTCCCTTCACTCAACACGTTACAACTGCTTGTATCTAAACAGTAGCCGACCAAGAAAGTCATTGTTCACTGTCTTTCTCCTTCCTTTCACAACTATTTCTCTCGGAAGTTTATCTTTTGGCATCGTCGTGCTTTTAAAAATCACCCGATGGAAGTTTTTTCTCCCGATGCCGTGCAGCTCAGAACACAGGTGAGGTGCGTTTTTTTCGTTTCCATTTGGAAATTTAATTGGTCTAAAGTTATGGGGTTCAGTTTTTTGGCTTGAAGTTTGTGAAACCAGGAAAAACCCAGGAAAAATTAATAAATTAGCCGCTTCGTTGTTTAAGCCGTGGGGTTCAAAACATGGGGGAAAAGTAGCGGCTTATAGTCCGAAAAATACGGTTAATTTTTTGGCTGAAATTACATGAAAAAATATATATATCGACTGGATAATTTTCCAGTTTGACTCTACATCCATACAATAAAAACAGCAAGAGCAATTCTGGTGATTCTCTTACAAACAGACACAGACTATTGCATTATTAGGAACCGAACACTACTGTGGCTACTGAAATGTTGTTTATTGTCACTCATTTGCTTCCTATTTCAGCGCAGATGGCTCAGTATATCTTTCTGTCTCTCTACACCCACACTCGCACACAGCTGTGTCATGATAGAAATGATTAAAAATGATGAGTTTGTTGGACCAACAAGCAGCAACCTACAGAGAAAAATGTTTAGTTTAGTCTTGTTCTTGCTTATTGTTTTGTCATGCAGTATTGACGATGGAGATTATTGACATTTCTATATATAAAACCGGTCCATTTTAAAACGGCAACAAAATGCCCCGTGAAAACATCCTGGACATCTGCAAATGTAGCTGATATTTTCTGCAAATCTTAGATGATTCTATCTACTTTTGAAACTAATTTCCACAAATTTGCTTTGATCTCAGTAGACAGTTTATCTAAAGAACAACATAAACAAGACTATTTCAAAATCTAAATGGTAAAGAATGATAGGAAAGAATGATTGGAAAGACTCGATAGATTACTAGCTAGATTTCAGTATATTCACACTGTTTCCATATTTCCATTTCCACTATATGGATGCTGTCATATTTGCATGGAGCCTGAAGAAATTCACTATCCTAGTGAGTACATTATAGATAAAGGAAAAGAATGTCCAAAATATGCATTTTTTTATTGAACTAACTATATTGCCTGAACCGTTCTGCCCTGCCATCTCATTGTCCCATGTGTTTGGGACAAACCCATGATTTATGATATTTTTATTTAATGCTTTTTTTGCTTATTTATTTATTTGTAAATAGCATATTTTTTAATTATGAAGAATAGGAAGAAAAGCTGAAATAGTGAATAAGACCCACTGACATGTCTAACAACATATACTTTAGGCATAACAGCTCTTGCACATTGTGTGTGTGTGTGTGTGTGTGTGTGTGTGTGTGTGTGTGTGTGTGTGTGTGTGTGTGTGTGTGTGTGTGTGTGTGTGTGTGTGTGTGTGTGTGTGTGTGTGTGAGTACACAGGTGGCATCATTAGAGTATGACAGCAGAACCAAAACATACACATGTGAACAGCAAAAAAAAAACACTGCTGTCATTAGCTATTAGATTGAAAACAGTGAGTGCTGTTAGGCCAAGTGTCGGATGGAAAAAAGAATGGCGCAATTATGTGAAGAGGAATTAGTAGTGAAAACTGGAGGCATATCTCTATTGATACTTTTCGACTTTGTCAGAAATGATGTTTTCCTTCCTTATTTTTTTTTTAAATATGCAATCTTACTTTTTCCTTTTTTTCCACTTAATGTGTGTATGCACTCATTGGCCACTTTATAAGTAACACCTGTACACTCTAAACAAACATAAGAATCTCTGTAAAATGGTATTGTTGTTAGTTCCAGAAGGGCTGGTTTGAGTAATTCAGAAACACCTGATCTCCTGGGATTTCCACCCACAGCAGTTTCTATTGTTTACACACAGTAAATGGTGCTCAAAACAAAGAACATCCTCTGTATGGAGGTCTATAGGCTGAAACAATTTTATTAGGTCAGTTTGGTCCAAGCAGAAAGCACAAGAAAGATATAAAAACTCACATAATCACTCTTTAATATCATGGTGAGCAGAAAAAGCAACTCTGGACAAAATGGTGAACCTACAACTGCCAAGAACCACACGTTTTTACTCCTGTCAGGCAAGAACAGATATCAGAGGCAGTCTTGAGCACAGACTCACCCAAACTGCACAGTTGAAGATTAGGAAAAAATGGCCCTTTTTCTGTCTATACTTGCCTCAGATTTCTGTTCTTGGCTTACAGAAATGGAAACTACTCCTGCACCTAATGTGGCTTTTTGATACTCCTACACCTCAGGATTAGAGGTTTTTGTGGCTTTTCAAAATGGTTTTCTTCTCAATTTTAAAAGAGCGCCTATGATTTACTACAGCCTTTCTTTTAAATGTCCTATCTATAATATACAGTATATCTTATCCTATCTTATGAATTGCATCTAAAAAAGTTAATCAGATTCGAACAAACTTGTATTTGTGTCAGCCTGAGTGTACTGTCAATAACTCTTTCTTGCAGTACATTGAGGTTCCAATGAGTGGAGAGATATATAGCCCTAAACATATTTAGCAAAACTACTGCTTGTTAAAGCCCTGTGTTTCTGATTTAATGCCAGTACTGTACAGTGTGACATCACAAATAAATTCAGTGTTCTAGACTGGACAAAATACAGGACGATACTCAGTTCAGCCTCTGGTGAAGAAAAGAACGCAAAAACAGAACATATTACAGTAAATACAAGGAAACACTGAAATTGATGTTAATGTTTCTCGATTATATTTTTCCCTCGAGTCCTTCATGTAAAATTGAAAATGAATGTCCAATTCTTCAAACCCATTCTTTAACTTCTTTACAATTATTTCTGCTATAACTTAAAACTAAAGGTGCACTGAAGTTGTTAATAAGCTACGGTCTAAGAATAACATAAGGCTCTGGGATACTGCGTTACATAAGATTTGGTAAAACTCCATATGAGATTAAGGACAGCAAAGCAAAAGGTACAAGGCTTGTATTTATTTATTTATTTATTTATCTATTTATTTATTAGCGCTCCCAGTTGACTCAAAACAGCTTTTTTTTCAGAAGAAAATGTTATTCACACAGATACGTTACAACATACACCTGGACCAATCAAACTTTTCCCAAACATCAATGATCAAACAATAATGGTGCAATGATCCTGCTGAAGGACTATTCTTTAAGTATTTATGCTCTTTATTTTTGCTCCTTTTATGCTTGATATTGTTGATAATCCTTTCTTTAGTCAGTAGTACACAGACAGCACTGCACTGTCCTGAGTTTTGCACTCATCTTACAATGTCCTGTAATGTATATGAGCTGAATATGTCTACAATTGTTGTACACTAGCTACACTATGTAGTGTGTACATCTGCTGAATGTACTTCCAATAATGGGCCTTGTTTATCAAATTGGTTACTAATGGATTCATTAATTAGATCCTCATAGGAACATTTACACAATGTATTTTCCTTGGGGAAAAGAAACGGTGTGTATCCAACAAATGCTCCGTAGTGTGTGTGAATTGACACCAAAAATAAAAGAAGAAATGTAAACCTTAGAAGATCTGCTTCGAATGCTAGCATTTGTAGTGCTTCACTGAACTTTGATATGCAGATTATGCAACCGAGTTTAAATAGCTTATTGATTGAAATAAATCCATAACTTCATAAATTAAGTCAAATTAGACATGGAGTTTAGAACCAATGTTGCAGTCAGTTGTGTTTGCCAGGATATCTTTTAATGCTGTACTATAAATTTAGTGCCAACACTAAATACCCGATGCTGCAATGTGCTGTAAATTCTCTATTGTTGTAAATACATTATTCTGCTTTGCATACTGTTATGTTCACCTTTTTACATCTAGGGTAAAGAGGTGTAACATGTTTTTGTATCTGGAGGAAGAGAACATAAACGTGACCTAGTAGTGGTTTTGTTTACCATGTAGAATACAAATTTACAATAATCATAAGAAGGACTATATACACAACAAGATATGAAGAATTTAACAGCAAGGATCAATGGAAGGGGAACAGTACAGAGGTTAATAGCGAAGGTAAACTCTGTGTTTGTGGCAAAGAAAAGAAAAGAACAAACTACCTATATACAAGCTCACCTATCCTAAATACCCTAGTGTGTCTAGACAGAGGAACACTATAGGTGGGAACATAGAGCCACACCCAATCTACCTGTCCACACAGCGCACTTAGGAACAGTGTGGACAGCAGGCCAAAGGTAGTGTTGTACTGTGACGAGGGTAATATATAAAAGAGAAGCCAATAACAAGCCAAGCATTTAAACTACCAAAACCTTTATACAGACTGGGTTCAATCACAAAACCCTTCACTCCTCTTCACACCCTACACCTCTCCTATCTATTTCCACTTCCAGCATGGCACTTTAATTCTGGAAACCCCACCTCTCCAGTGACATCTGCCACTTGAGCAATTCTCCGCAATGCACCAATGAATGGAAATGTCATCCACAATGGTACATTAGTCTATAAAGGAAGTGGTAGCTCAGTGGTTTAGTTAGACTTCTGATTGGCAGATGAGTGGGTTCAAATCCCAACAAGCACCCATTGGGTTTTTAACCCCGAATTGCAATTACATTATATATTGTTTAATATATATAGAGGTAAGAGGTTTATTGTACTTTTTTCCTTTTCCAATTTTTGGCAAGATTTCTTGGAAAATAAATGCATCTGGTAATTAATTTATTTAGTTAGTTTTAATCAGCATATGCATGCTGCATGTAAACTAAATTTTAAATCATTTGTGAGTGTAGCAAAAATGTTATGTTGAGTTTTACTTATGTACATTTTTGCACACAATTGATGTTTGTTTTAAGTCAATTATTAAAATCCCAATAAATGTACCATTGCTAACACGTGATATGCATAAGCAGTGAGGAAATGTTGATTTTGGATAAGAGCTTCAAGAGTGTGTGTTAAAGTGTATGATTTTTTAAAATGTTTAGTTAATTGGTTCAGCTGTGTGGTAGTCTGAGCCAAACAGCATTTGCTTGACAAAAGTTTGTGTCTGGGTAAACTCTCATTGATGACCCTTGGTGTACAGATGTTGGACATTAAACAGAAGCAGTGCTGCACCCTATACAGTGTGCACTACAGGATATTCCCTAGAAATAACATAGCAATGTATTAAATATGTAGTAAAACACAGAGTGGTAACTATTTCAGGTCTAAACAAAACATTAATTAAATTGTACTGAGAATTTCACAAAGTGACTCAAACATTTCTTATGTCTGTCACCAATAGCAGTGAAAAAGTAAACCCTACAGTAACAGTGTTCCACCGATGCCCAGAGGACACGTACCAGCCTCGCAAGCTTGTTGTCTTCATGTGCTCCTTTGTTTGTGTTGAGAGCAAGGGCGTACACTCTGTCCTGGATTATTTGTGATCGTTCAATGCAATGCTCGGTGTGGCTCTGTGGTAATGTGGATGGTGTCTGATGTTGTGGTTTTGATATGAAAAAAAAAGTATAGATGAGTGGAAAGAGACTTTGAAAGCGACTCTGTAAGAAAGTTCACAACTGGGTCTACTGTCTTCCGAGTTTCTTTTAACTTTTATAATGTAGATGAAATATAGATGGTACAAGGAAGAAATGCATCAAGACTCCTCTCTCTCCTTGCACCCGTGTAGTGGAACGAAGTGTCGAACAGCCAAGTCACTGTCTGCCCTTCCTTCTCATCAAGCATTTGGAATGTTTTTTTGCTGTAGATTAATGATCAAACCCTTGATGCCACCCAAATGAGGATGGGTTCCCCTTTTGAGTCTGGTTCCTCTCAAGGTTTCTTCCTCATAACATCTAAGGGAGTTTTTCCTTGCCACAGTCGCCACGGCTGCTCATCAGGGACAAATTCACACCATTCACCTTAACTGTTGATTTGTGTAAAGCTGCTTTGAGACAATGTCTGTTGTCAAAAGCGCTATACAAATAAACTTGACTTGACTTGACTGTACTACCTCTGCTGGAACAGGGTTAGACAGTCATATCTATTCAATGATATAAATGTAATGGAATTGCAAAATGGTCTTATACTTTGTTTTTTTATGTAAAGAAAATAGGTCTGGCTTCAGCTATCACCTATTTAAACACACAAGCCTTATTACAATTAACTTGTAAGTGTGCATATTAAAGATTTAGTTTAAAGATATAAGAAATTATATAAATAAATGATTTTAAAAGAAATAATGCCTGAGAGCAATTATGTTACTTTAAGAAGAAATGGGCTGTGCATTTCACACCTAGGCTTTCAGTGGTGTCCTACCAGAATCAGCAGAGCTCTTAATACAATCATTGTGATTCCATGGCTATAGAAACCATCAATATTAAACAGAACCACATTGTAATGGTGCATGGTGTCTAATGCCGAAAAATGAATGCAGTTACTACAGCAAGAAACCCAATAAACATAATTTAATAAGTCTCCTTTCACTGCTGCCACAGTCATCATCTCTAGCAGAAGCATCAATATTCATAAAATATTTCATATTTGAATATTCATCAATATTCAAAAATCTCATAGAATGACCCCAGGTTTTCTTTGCCTTTTTCCCATGCTTTACGGTTTTCCTGGGGATTTGACAAATTGTGTGTTTGGTGCAAATTCTACAGGAAAGAAAACCCAAAAGTATAAATGGATCATCAAAGCTTAACAACTGTTTGGCTTTTCCTTATCTTTTTAAATGTCCTTGTAAGTATACCTGTGACCAAATACATTTCTTCTTCTCTGAATGCCATTATGGCATAAAAAAATGACTATTATATCCTCATTAACATATATTTTATTTTGTGCAATTTGACATAGATGCGGTTTGTGAACTCTGACTAGTGGGCTCTCTGACCATCCAATCTAAGGACATAAAAATGGCAATGTTTTTGGATGCTTTCTCGAAGGCCACAATGATGGCAGCTTGAAAACTGGTTGATTAAACTAACAGCTTAATTCTCATGTACTTTAAGCTACCAGCGCCCACAGTGCTAATATACAAAGGCCTTATGGTAGATACCATTGATCCCAACAACACGTGATGTAACAGCTGAAATCTGATTAATAGAAACTCCAGCATAAACAGACAACAGTTGCAGCAGCACATCTAAAAGAGAAAAGCTATGAAATAAAAAAAAAAATTTAAATTCTTCTTCTTTCGGCTTCTCCCATTAGGGGTCACCACAGTGGCTCATCCGTCTTCCTGTCCTCTACATCTGCCTCTTTCAAACCAACTACCTGCATGTTTTCTTTTACCACATCCATGAACCTTCTCATTGGCCTTCCTCTTTTCCTCCTTCCTGGCGGCTCCATCCTCAGCATCCTCCCTTGCACATGTCCAAACCATCTCAATCTCGCCTTTCTCACCAAAATGTCCTACATGCGCTGTCCCTCTAATAAAGTTATTTCTAATCCTGTCGATCCTAGTCACTCCCAATGAAAATCTTAGCATCTTCAGCTCTGCTACCTCCAGCTCCACCTCCTGTCTTTTACTCAATGCCACTGTCTCTAATCCATACAACATCGCAGGTTTCACCACAGTACTATAAACTTTCACTTTCACAGATACCCTTCTATGACAAATAACTCCTGACACTCTTCTCCACCCACATCACCCTGCCTGCACTCCTTTCTTCACTTCTCAAACACACTCTCCATTACTTTGCACTGTTGACCCCAGGTACCTAAACTCCTCCACCTTCTCCACCTCTTCTCCCTGCAACTGCACCACTCCACTGCCCTCCCTTTTATTTTCACACATATACTCTGTCTTCTCTATACTTCTCCATCAACATTCTCAAAGCAAACAATGCGCCCGTGGTACTCTTTCTTGGCATGAAACCATACTGTTGCTCACAGATGGTCCCCTCTTCTCTTAGCCTTTCTTCCACTACTCTTTCCCATAACTTCATGGTTTGACTGATCAACTTAATTCCCCTGTAGTTAGCCTGACTTTCCACTCTTCATCCTCTCAATCACTACTTTCACTACCTCCTTACTAATCCTATCCACTTCCTGCTTCACCATCTCCACACAATCCATACTTTTCTCTCTCTCTAATCTTCCTCGTTCATTAGCTGCTTAAAATACTCCCTCCATCTTCTCAACATACTCTCTTCACTAGTCAACACTTTTCCATCTACATTCTTTATTGCTTTAACTTGCAGCCATCCTTCCCAGCTCGGTCCCTCTGCCTGGCCAAATCCTTCTCTCCTTCCTTAGTGTCTAACTTCATACACAGCTTCACATACAGATTCTCATATGCCTTTTCCCTGGCTTTCGCCACATCCCTCTTCATCTGTCTGACCTCTTCCCTGAATGTCATACTACAGTCTTCCTCCTTTAGTTTCCACCATCTTATTCTTCTTTCAGTACTCACTCTCCTCCTCTTCTTCTTCACCTCCAAAGCCATCCTACAGACCACCATCCGATGCTGTCTAGCTACACTGTTCCCTGCCAACACCTTACAGTCTCCAATCTTCTTCAGGTTGCATCTCCTGCATAGTCCACCTGTGTGCACCTTCCTCTATTCGTATACGTCACCCTATGATCCTCCTTCTTCTTAAAATAAGTGTTCACCACTGCCATTTTCATCCTTTTAGCAAAATCTACCACCATCTGCCCTTCCACATTCCTCTCCTTAAGGCCATACTTACCCATTACCTCCTCATCACCTCTGTTTCCTTCACCTACATGCCAATTAAAGACTCACCAATTGTTCATTCCTAAGAACACCATCTACCACTTAATCTAACTCACTCTAGAATTTTTTTTCTCCTTCATCTCACAACCCACTTGTGGAACATAGGCACTGATGACATTATCATCACCCCTTCAACTTCCAGCTTCACGTTCATCACCCTATCAAAAACTCTCTTCACCTCCACTACACTCTTATTGTACTTTTCCTTCAGAATCACCCCAACACCACTTCTATTTCTATCCACACCATAATAGAACAGTTAAAACCCACCTCCGATGTTCCTGGCCTCACTCCTTTCCCACCTGGTCTCCTGAACACACAACATATTACAACATATCTCCTCTCCATGATATCAGGTATCTCTCTCCCTTTACTATTCATAGTACCAACATTTAAAGTACCAACCCCACTCTCATACAATTCTTCCTCATACACGTCTTCCTCCTCTCCTTCTCCTCCTTCAGCCAACAGTAGCCTAATTTCCACCAGTACCCTGTTGGCTAACAATACCTGTGGCGGTCGTTGGTAACCTGGGCCTCGACCGATCCGGTATGGAATTCCGATTCATTATCCGCATATTTGATTTGGCACATGTTTTATGCTGGATGCCCTTCCTAACGCAACCCTCCCCATTTATCTGGGCTTGGGACCGGCACTAAGAGTGCACTAGCTTGTGCAACCCTAATGGCTGAGTTAAATCAAGAGAATAGACTATTGGGAATAATTTAATACACAGTCATAGACAAAAATATATCAACTATAAACACAATCAGCAATTCAGATAGTGTTTATTCCAGCAGTGAAGACCTTGCTGGCCCTGATGACCCACCATTGACTTTTAGAGTTTAATTATATCCTTATATACAGTACATACATACATATATATATTTTGTACGGATTTTGGTAAACAATCCAAAATCCGAGAGCCAGCAAAAGGGTAATGGGGCAAAGGCAAAAACAAAGTCCAGTAAACAGTCCAGGGTCTAAACACAGGCAAACAGGGCAATGCACGCAGAGACAAAACCAAATAAAAAAAAAAAACAGTCCAAAAAATCCAAGAGCCAACAAACAGAACAGCAGAGCAGAAACACCTTGACTAAATGTATCAGGTGTCCTTAAATACAGGGTGGCACGGGATAAAAAAGATGGCCGCCGACCTGGAAGTGCATGCCATGAAACCGGAAGTGCGCGGCATGAGCCAGAAAGATCCTGACAATATACTGTAAATATAATTAGGTGTACCCCTCAGTACAAAATCAATAATCTGTCCAAAATCTCCATGGCCGTGTCAGTGGAGAGAAGCCAACAGAATTAACATTGTTTCAAGTTTAGCACAGAGACTTTGACATTACCAGTTATGAGATATAGTTATAAATACTCAAAAATTCTTGACGAAGTCAGGTGGTTTAGTGAGCTTGCATATTAGCGCTCAGTATTTCCAGTGACTATGATTGCCTGGCAGTTTTTTGACTCTAAATGCTCTCAGGTTCTTACAACAACTGCATATGGCAGATGCTTTCAGCTTCTTTACAAACATTTAAGTAAATGTATTGAAACAGATTGCAGGCTTTTTTCAGTCCCAGTAGAGGAAACTGCCTCATGAGACACTTCCTGTGTGGTGACCTCAGTATATAAACTCTCCACACACAAACAGCTCGAAATCTGGGTGAATATTTTAGGTGGAAACTGCATGACAATGTGCAGTGCCTTGCAAAAATATTCATCCCCCTTCAACAGATTTATCTGTATTGCAAATGACACAGATTGTTCTAGTCAGCATTTCTATTGCATACCAATATACTCAAAGTAAATCTATTTTTAATGTCAAAATTCATTATTTCTCAGCAGTTTTTTTTTTTTATTAATAAAAACTGAAAGCTCTTGCTTGCATAAGTATTGCTTCAGACTAGTACTTGGTAGTCTTTGGACCACTTTTTACTTTTCATTTTTAACTCTAAGTGTGTGGGGGAATTCCTACTTGCTTTGGAAGTAGTAGCCTTTTCCTATTATTCCTGGTAGACTTGGTTCAGGTTCTCCTCAGACTGTCATTAGACCTCTAGGTAGTCTTTCCAATATATTTTGGAGCATGGCTGAGGGATTTGTGATCATTCAACTACAAGAGCATTAGTGAGGTCAGGTACTGATATTGGTTGAGAGGGTCTGGGGTGTATTTGGTGTTCATCCCAAAGGTGTTCATTGGGGACGAGCTCAGGACTTAGATGATCCAACCTTAACACAAAATGTCTTACTGGAACTCACTGTCATGCTGGAACTGGTTTGCACTATAACCAATTTTGGTTAAAATAAAGGCTACCACTTCATTCTTAAAACTTAATGTTTTACAAGGTGGTATCAAGAAGTTTCGAGATTAATGGTGCTAACTGGTTCATTACCACGTATGCAATTGAATTGCCATGAATAGCATGTTAGAACAAAAAGCAAACATGAAATTCTGCAGGAAACTGGTCAAATCTGTCAAAGACGTTTGGCATGATTCAGCAAGTTTACCTGCAATGAATGCAACCTGAGTTGTTCGCTTCGAGAGTTGAAGAACACTTTCAATGAGAAGACTTTCAATGAGCTCAATCCAAGAAAATGTCGAAACCATTAGGCAGCTTGTGCATGGTGGTTGTCGTGAAACAATCCACACAGTCTTGCTTTCCTTACCCACCCTGTAGCATTGTATTGCTGTGCGAGGGGACTATTTTGAAGATGATAGTGTGTAAACGTAGATATAGTACTTTCTTTAAACAGAGCGAGTCTCGAAACTTTTTGATACCACCCCATATAACCAGTGAACTCAGGTCGCTTCTTCATAATGTGCTTTGTTTAATTCCACTCTGAACTAATGATCACATCACTACAAACATTCTAGCAAGTAAAAAATATCTTGACTATAGTCAAATTTATCTAGTATCTCAATATAATAAGTTTTAGAATCCTGGGAAACCCATACGATTTTGGCTAATTCCTACATATTTGGTGTATAATACAGGCAAGTCTGGCATATTTGGTGCTTATTCCTTGTATAATTGGTAAAGAAAAGCTAGAACAATACATATTTACTGTAATAAGTCATATAATATTGAAATTATTAAAAATTAAACAGAATACAATTACTGTCCCTGTCGACTGTTTGAATTGGTTTAAATTCCTAAAAAAAAGGTCCTCATGGCATACAGTACATCCATTACAAATTACACGACCTACAGTTCTCTAAAAAACTCTTATCTCAATATGCTGTAAGTCTGAGTCATGATGCGTTATTGTACAAGCACCCATTTCTTTGAAAAATGACTGTGAGAGACCAACCTATATGGTATTACATCCATCATCCGGTAGACATCAGCTCCTTGAGCGCTTCCCCTCTCTGGGACGTAGCCGAAGTAAATGATACCAAAAATATCTCGGCAGCACCAAAAAGCAAAAAAAAAAAAAAAAGAAAAGAAAAGAAAAGACATTTCCGCTCCAGCACAAATGAGTTTTAGGGTTGACAAGTCGAGGACCTCTACATTTTTATAGTCTATACTGAAGAGTACATGGATCCTCTCATCTGAGTTAGAGTGGGGCTTAAATGTGAAGAGAAATGAGTCGCAGAAATGTTGCACTCAAGCCTCTTGATGGAGAGCAGCAATAAAATGTACATTATAATGCAAATTTACTGGAGAAATTAAAGCTTTTTTGGTTGTTTCAATTAAAATGAAATACATATCCACAAATTTTTTTTTAAATGTAGTGGGGAAAACCCTTTTATTAAAACACGTAGAATCTGCAATAAATCATTTGCCAGCAGTATGGATGATGTATGGTATTAATATCTATCTCTCAATCAATAGAACACAAGTCAATGCTCTCAAAACAATAACTACAAGCCATTAACAACACTTTCATTCAGTGCAGAATGAAACACTGCTTTCTTCACCAAAGGCAAAAGATTTATCAGTCACACCTGTTTCTCTTTTCACTATACACTTTTTCTTTTTTGAAAAAAGGGAAAGCTGATACATTACAGTTCTTTAAATTACTGCAAGGGTTTCTTTTTTTTTAAATGAGGTATTGACAATGTATTGTCTTTACTTTAGCAAATGGGAAGAAAAAATTCACTGATAAAAGTGTACATTCGCTTTGAGTTCATTCATCATTCCATTCAGCGTAGCATTTCCATGTCGCAGCTCTGGCGCAATCCCGGGTTCAGGTTACCGTTTCCGTATGTCTGAGTGCTCCGGGTTTCCTCGCAGTTTAAAAGTGAATACGCTAGATTGACTCTAGGTGTGAATGTGTGGATGCAGTGTGCTCTGCAATGGACTGGTGTCACATCCTAAAGTGCTCAGGGATAGGCTGGGGATCCATGGCAAGTCTGACCAGGATAAAGGTTACCAAAGATGGATGATTGAATCACACAGTAGGCAATATTTTCTGGTCCAACTCACCTGTGGGAAAAACCAATGCATGTCTAAGAATCCCCACAAATCCCCAAAGCCACAATCCATAATATAGTGGAAAGCCTTTACAAAAGAAATTAGTTCATATTAAAGTGAAATGTTCATATTAAAGCTTGTGGTTTTGGAATGGGATGTTCAAGCACAAATCAAGGTACTGATATAATATTCAGGTGTCTATGCACTTTTCTTATATAGTGTTAAAACCATCTCTTTAAAACTACAGGAACTTTATGTAATTTACAATTAGAAAGCATGGTGGAGGATGCACTTAGAAACAGTGTGCACTCATTTAAATGGATTGGAATTTTTTAATAAGTGTATGGTCCATACATAGTATAGTTTCTGTCCTTTGAATATACACAGCAAAATTCTGAGAGGAGCATCAACTGTTAAACAAATTGCATCTGTATTGCATAATTGTGTTGTTTGCTTTTTTTAATCCAGCTGACAGCAATTTTATGGGGAAATATAAATAAATAATTATAGTATTATTATTATTATTATTATTATTATTATTATTATTATTATTATTATCAGAAAATAAATCTCAAGTTGACAGAAGTTTTGTTATTTGTGTGAAAAACTATGGAAATCACTAACAGCTTTGATAACAACACTACATAGCCAAAAGAATGTGAACAGCCATGAACCCTATATATGGACCAGACACAAATCTGGAGGCATGTGATTGTATAGAATGGGACTGTATTCTATAGCATTACAAATTTCCAATTACAAAGAGGCCTCTCTTACACAATGCTCCTGTTCACAAAGCAAGATCTTTGAAGACATGGTTTGTTATTGTTAAAGTGAAAGAACTAAACCCCAATGAACAGCTTTAGGATGGACTGGAACATTGACTGTACCCAACATCAGAAACTAGTAATCTCACAAATGCTCCTGGAGATAATTAAACCCAAATCCCAAAAACATGTTACAAAATGTAGTGGAAACATTTCCAGAAGAATGGAGCATTTTATGAGATTTTGGATTATGGTTTTGTATCATTAGTGTTCTTGTGTTTGTCAAACAATGTGTTTGTCCTGCAATGTATAGTATAATTCGTGTGCGATGCAGTATTTGTACTTTAAAAAATTACCACTGGTCCAGTGGTTATATCCATATTGGTTGTATTTACTGTTTTGAGAGCGCTGAAGCAACTTTGGAGATATTTCTAATACGTTACCAACAGAAAAATTATATGCTAATAGTTCTTTTTGTTCTAATGCTATCTCTGTTTATGTTCATATTAAAGCTCACCTACGTGCTGTATCAATGACTCCAAATAGACTATTCCTGGGTTTATTTTTTCCCTTAGTGGCTGGTGATTAATGGTCAGACATCCTCCCAGAAGAAAATGTGAGTGAATAAAATATTAATGAGCTAATGTATTCCAGAGAATCCAGAATTAAGCCATTTCTCTTTATCAGTCCAGGGGAGTACGGGCTGCAATTAGTAATTAGTTTGTTCACTGGCCACAGGATTATTTTAGACCTTGTTTATTGGAGCATTTCCACAGTTCCCTTCACCCTCCCCTTCCCCCACATCTTCTTGAAGAGGTCCATGCTCGTTTGTTTCAGGTAGACTCAAGCACAATCATTCTGCCATATCTTTTGTATATTTAACAAGCTGCTGCTCTGTGAGAGAGACTGGAATGGGAGGCTTTGCACATACACTTATTACTACAAAAATAGGTTTTAAATACAACCTGAAATCAGGACGTTCTATTACTCTGTATAAAATTCTGTTGGTTATTTAATGCAGGGATAAAGATTTATTTGGTTTGATCAAGTGTAGATATATGACGTACAGCTTGAAGGCAGCATGTACACAGTAAATTAAGAATGCCACCAATCTTTGCATAATCACCTGTACTGTTACTCTATGAATCTGTTGTGCTCAGGGCTGTCTGGTTAATCACTAGCATCTGCTCTCCTACAGGAAAATGGAGGACATTGTTTAAGTCCCAGTGTGTCCCTTTGCTAACTGACCATGATTGATGCTTACTGATTTAAATAACAATCAGATCAGTGGCATCTCAAAAATGACTGTCCAAACCTCTACCTCATCATAAATCACATTCATTAGCACATATAATCCTTTGCGTAATTATGTTGAAAAACCGTCTGCAAGCAATGCAGTATTGCTAAGCCTATAGTGTGCATTATTGGGTATGCTAAGGTTGAAGTCAAATGCAAATCCTGTATTCAACTGGAAATTGATTTGAAATGAAAAAGAAAGCATGACTTTACACAGAATCTGGGCAAAGCTAAACCTAATGCTTCAGAAATCAGTGGACGCTTTAAACACCAGTGCTATTTAAATCCCCAGCTTTTACCAACTACTGTTCTATCACAATTGATGCTATGCAGTCTACAGGTACTGAGTATAACCTGGATACCTACTTCTTTGGGCAGACCGAACAAAGTCACTGTAAAAATGCAGATGTGGTACAGTTTTCTTTCAAACTGTCTATTTTTTGGGGCCACATGTACACAATATGGAGCTGACTGAATAGTGACTTTTGTTTACATTGGGTTTTTTTATGCCTTGGGTTCTCATCAATCAAAAAAAGAAGGCAGAGGAAGGTTTCCCATTTGCAATCTAGAAGCGGGGATAGCACATCTTTTTACTCAGGTTTATGAAACATGCTCTGAAGCAGGGTTAGCACATTTTTTTTTCCGTGTTAACCCACATTGCAAACATGTACAGTGTGAAACAATGCAGCGTTAGAATGTTACAGCTAGAGGCTTACACAATCAGACACCTAATCAGAAACTAAACAGTGCGTACCTCACATCATGAGCTTTGTACAGCTTTGTGTATGCGTAAACAGGAGTTGCAGTGTTTGTCAAATGGTGACTAAAATCTAGCAGACAGAATTTTTTATTTACAGTTTTTGGCCAGATAACAGAATATTTAAAGACTTGACTGAACAGTTTGCAAAGACTGGATACAATGATGACATTTGTCTTTGTTTTCTTCAAAAGATAAATTCTTTTGATTTTTCAGCCAAAAATTATCAACATTGTAAAAAATTTTCCTACAAAAGTGAAAATGCGAGGCATGCCAGTATTTACATCAGCCGCTCATTACATTTATCCGTTCAGGGACATTGACACAGCAAATTAGCAAATAAGAAAGTTAACCCAGGGTTTAAGAATGTACACTGTGAAACATCAGACTATAAATACCTCAGATTAATTTTTTATCCAGAGTACAGTACGAACACTGTGCAATGCGACACCCGAAAATGTCTTTATTATGACACAGGGTTAATTATTTCAAGGTTGAAAAGCTGGACAGATGACAACAATCTGTCCTTTAAAGTTAGATGCAGTTGCCTCCCATCTTTTCATGTAGTAGGAGTGTATTTTTGTATATCCCTGGCATCCCTTATTTTATAGATTGCTAAGGAACCTCATTGGACTGGTATCTTTGAGTCAGGCTTCCATCATTAGCATCGCAGGCCTTATTACTCACACACACACCACACTGTATCGTTTATCTCTTAGACCGCAGAAACTAAGTGGCTCCACACTCTACAATAGCCGATTCAATTCAGTGCAGTCAATATTCAATAATGTCAATTCATTGCAGTTTTATCAACATCTGTTGTAAACAGAAGTTAGGAAACAGGGTAAGTAAGTTAGGATTATAAATTTCATGTGAATTTTATTTAAATTAAAATATTGTAGCAATGTGATTTTGACACCTACAATACTTTTTAAAAGTATTTTAAGGTTAGATAAGGGCAATGTTTGTTTGCAAAATATTTTCTGTGCCACCCCAGAGTAACAGCTGTCCCCTGCCTGGCCACCCCTATGAAAAAATGTCAAACATTGAAATTATTATCATGAATTTACCTGTGCGTACAAGACGACTATTTCAGTGAGTTTCCAGTGAGTTTCTAGCTTTTAAACAAACGGTTCACTGTAACAAAAGTGAATAAGTAAATGTTTGTTTAATTCTTGCTAATTACTAACCGACAATCTATTAGGTAAAAACCTAATATTCTGTTCTGATTTTGGCCTGATCTTTTGCCTAGGTGTGACATATTCAGGTGAATGAAGCAAAACCTAACAATGATTGTCAGGTCTTATTCAAAGTTTAACAGTTCAGCAGCATAACATACTTTATATGTGTCACTCACAGCAAGCGTCAGCTCTGCACCCCAGATTTTGTGCCCAGATTGCATAAAAGAGTTCACCTAATATTAATCTTTGCCTGGAAGTATATTACACTATACCAGCAATGCATACTGTATGTGTTTGACAGACAACAAAGAGTCCTCTTGAATGTTGCCTAACACAGGGAAATGTACTTCAGTCAGATTAGAAACTAAGCTCCATTCAGACTGCTCTTAAATGGGAATGTATTTTTGGTTCAAAACCAATTGCCACTAAACACGTTGTGTGCTAACTAAAATGCTGACAGAGATGTGCCTCGGCTTTTACATACTTCACTCCGCACTCTTATTCTGACCTGACAGCACTTTTTTTTTTGGTGTAACATCTAATAATAAAAGCATCTTTTTATTGCACCAATGAGATGTACACATTTGGACACACAAATACACAAACATGACCCTTCCAAACAAATTTGTTTTTTATTTATATATTTCTATTCTCTGAGCACTTTTTTCTGGTCAGGTATTGGTGGTGGTGGATATGGAGCCTATACTGAAAATTCACCATGAATTAGACACCAGGGGATCAGAGGGCAGCATGCACACAAACACATAAGTTAGCATAGCAAATCTACCTAGTGACATCTTTTAGGGATACCTTAAATCATTCTAACACGGGGTGTGGAGACCATTTATATCCATTCTATCTTATGAAACGTGCCATCCAGTAATATGCTCAGATATTTTGACAGCCTATGAGTTCTCTGTGCCACCCAGAGTGTAACACTCACCGCTAAGGGTGTGCCAAGTGAGGAAATCGCTGTGCACTGTGTGATTTAAAATGACTGGGGCATTTCTAAATCTTTCAGCTCAGGTTTCCTTACTGCAGGATCGACTGCCATGCACAGTTTCATGTTCTAAACTGTCAGCACTCATAAGAAAAGGCTTGATCATTAGCAGATGACATTTTGCCTGGTGAAGTAATCTAATTTAGTAAAAATAATGTCAATACAATGACTTTAAGGTGTCTCAAAAAGGCCCAGGGTGCTGCATAGTATAAATCATTTGGCCAGCCAAGATATACAGTATACAACTTATAATGACACATAGACTTATGATATAGCTGTGTTTATTGAATACTATTGAATACTTCAACCTTAGCCAATTCAGGAGTACAAGCCATCGACTATAACTGAAAAAGGAGTGTGTCTGTGTGTGTGTGTGTGTGTGTGTGTGTGTGTGTGTGTGTGTGTGTGTGTGTGTTGGGGGCAAGGGCATATAAATGGCAAACAATTAACGCTGCCGTATCTTCCAGATGTAATATCAGACCATAGCCTTGTGTCAGTCCTCATTACATTAAGAGGGTAGATGTGTCCAAAGTAATGAACTGAGTAAGCCTTCAGATGAATTGGAACGTCAATCTCTATTAAGAGGAAATGTTACTGATACCATCCGCAGCGAAACAGTACGTGGCATGTGCTCTCAGAAGCCATCGTTTAAGAGGAATTTATCTTCCAGAATGTCTAATTCCTAAAATGACAGCTTTTTGTTTTGTAGCTAATTGAATAACTTGTTGACGAACGGAATTCAGTTAAAGTTTAATCCATCCTACCAACTTCTAGCAGAATGAAGATGAAAAGGTCTGTGCACTGTGTCTTGCGTAGTTTTGCGATAAGCTAATTGAGTTTTTTTAATCATGAAAATTTCTAGACTTCTCGGCAATATATTAACACTGTTTTGACCAAGCACTTTTTCCGATCTGAACGAATGGAAGAATGTAATATTTTAGTTTTCTTATTTCGGGAATTTGGTTTGTCTGTGCAATGTGGCAGTGATTGGCATGTTAAAGAGTCTTTCTTTAAATTGTGAATAGAAACTAAATAAAACCATATAAATGTTTTTTTGTTTTGTTTTTTTAAAACCATTTTGCTTTTTGAATCCACTCAACTCAAATGATGTTTTATTATTCTTGAATGCAAAATCTTTTTATGGAGCTGTCAAAAATACACTATATGGCCAAAGGTTTGTGAACAACTGCCCATGAGATTTATATTTGCTTTTTAAACACCCCTTACACATTAAGTCCCCATTTGCTTTTATAATAACTCCCACTCTACTGGGAAGATGATACACTAGATTTTTAGTGTGCTTGTGGAGATTTGTGCGCATTCAGCCACAAAGGTGTTTGTAAAGTCAGGTGCTGATGTAGGTGAGGTGAGGAGGCCTGGGATCAGCATTCCAATTCATCCCAAAGGTGTTCAATAGGATTGAGGTCAGAGCTCTATAGCAGGCCACTCAAGAGTTTCAGTTTAAACTATGTAAAGAATGGAGATGGTTTTGTGCACAGGTTTATTGTCATACTCAAACAGGTTTCGGTCTCCTAGTTCAAGGGATGGGAAAATTCAATGCTACCACCTCTAAGGACATATAATTCAATTGTGTGCTCCAAGTTTGTGCAACAGTTTGGGGAAGAACCACATATTGCTGGAAAAGTCAGCTGTCCCAATACTCATATTATTGTTGCCTATATAGTGTAGTTATTTAGATGTTATTCAGTGAAAGAAAAAGTGGCTGTTCAAACAGATGATGGTGATAGTTTGGGATAAAAGCTAGACCGATATGCAATCAAGATGATCTGACTACTTAGCTTGTCTGTGCCTTTAAGCGAGGAGACAATCACACAGTAGGGTCTTAAATTAAAAAGAAGATTCTCAATTCTTCTTTCTAAGTGAGAGAAATGTATTATATGGCTGACTCTTTAAGAACAAGAGAACAAATTGACATCTGGAGGCTATTTAATAGAAAATCGTATTTCAAACTATTTACATAATTGGACTCTTCAGCATTCCTTTAGGATTATTTGATTGTCTAGCCTGGTCAGTAAAAAAACGCAGTTATAATTCACAGTCAGACTACTGCTGTTTTAAAAAAAGATGGGTTTCACATTCAAACTCAAAACTTCTCAAGTATTCTGTAATAGGATTCAAGATAAACAGGGAAGCCAACAAATATCTAGCCACCGTTTTGCATTGTCAGCGCATGTTTATAATCTTTAATTAGCCAAGTAATAATACTTATTCAGCATGTCATATTTTACCCGCTAACCCCTTAACATGAGCAAATTCAAGGATTGGAAGTTAATTAGATGAATCTTTTAATTAAATTAAATTTTAATTAATCAGTGACAAATCATCAGGAATCAATGGGTATGCTGGACAGTGTCAATTGGTCTGAGACAGCAGATGATCATTTTATTATTGCCAAAAATCTCTATTTCCAGGACATGGAGCTGTCGATCCAAATTTCTAGCCAATGAGAGTACTACACTGTTATGTCCTGCCCACAATGAAAGGCTTGTGCCAAAACTTGCAGATACTTGGAAAACATTTATGATAGACCTGGAAGTGCATTCCTAATTATTCATTATTAGCAGAAAATGCTCATTTGAAGACTATGTTTAATTTTTCTGTTTCTAGTTTCAGACTTCTTTCATTAGAATTGTCTTTGTTTCTTGGAAAATTGCCCTCAATATTTTCCACACAAATTGAATTCCAAATTGAACATGATCTGCCTAGATGCTGACCCCCAGACAATGATTTGTTCTTCGGGGGCAAAATGATCAGAGATCTAGCCTTTACAAATAAACCCACGTGTACCATTGACTGGCTGCAATACTGATTAAGTGTAATACTGTAGACCTAAAAGTAATGTATACAGGTGAGAGATGACATGCTGTTTTGAAAAACACAAATTAAACTCATCTCTACTCAAGGACTTGCCATCTACCTATGAAATGTGCCTTTCAAGTCAAGAAATTATAATATTTCATTTATTGAACAAAACATTTCAGATGTTAAATTCTTATTAACCAAACACCAGTGGTGGACAGTAACAAAGTGAACGTAATTACTTATATAGTGTATCTGTAGTTTAAGTATTGCCATTTGGTGAGACGTTTACTTTAACTTTACTACATTTTAAAATCAATTATCGTACTTTTTAATCAACTACACTTTGCAAAATCAGTCCTTCCTTTTAATTTATGAGTAGATAAATACTGGTCAAACACAAAGCAAGCCACCAAACGGTTTTTAATTTTTGATTGCCGCTTGGTGGTATCTACTTATCACCAACATACAGTTTAGTGTCAGTTTAACAGCAAGCAGAACATTTTGAGTGGAATAAATGATGGAAGAAACTCCTGATTTGAACTTGTCACAACATCTGTGGTCTTATCTGTGGGATTTTCTTTAAGTTGTTGAAAAGAAGGTTTTGGGCTCATTATAATTTAAATAAATATCAATCAGTGTTTGACTCATTAATATCATTCTACTACCGTATTTTCCAGACTATAAGCCGCTACTTTTTTCCCACGCTTTGAACCCCGCAACTTAAACAACGAAGCGGCTAATATATGGATTTTTCCTGGGTTTTTTCCCGGTTTCCCAAACTTCAAGCCAAAAAACTGAGCCCCATAACATTAGACCAATGAAATTGCTGAACGGGTTCAGGTGAACCAATGAAATTCTTTATATTAAATCAGATGCGCTCCCACTGAATCGGGCCGCACCACATTATAAATATGGATGAGGTTCCTCTGACGTTTGACCTGTCGCTCACTAACTGGTTCTTCATTCAGAAATAGACATGAATGTGCATATTGACAGCTTTTAAAAATGTAAAATAAATATACAAAACATGCAGTTACCTGCAAATTCACCCTTTGGCTCATGGACATCCCTCCAGTATATATGATTATGACATATACGTTACCCACCAGGGTTTGTGTGCCATCTGGGAAATGAGGATTTATTTCTTTCAGTAAAAAAAAATCAGTTCATTAAGATTGAACACAAGCAACATGAGCAGTATGAGTTATGAGCGCTATGAGGTGCACTACAGCAACAAAACTATAATTCAAAGTTACAATTATGGTGTACACCTAGCAAGATAGACCTGACTGATTATGCTACTTTATTGTGTATTCCATCAACGTGAAGTTATGATTAGTAGCATGTATTTAAACATGCAGTTAAGCTGTTTGGAGAAGAGCTACTGCTCCATTCTCTACAAGATTAATTGTCGCCTCTGGCCTTGAACTGGTAAGGCTAACTGAGACAACCTGGCCAGAATAACACTGTTCATAAATCAAGATAAACAGATCGATATTTCTGTGGACCGTGGAGGTAACTTATAGTCATTCCCGTCCCAGGAAAGCCTATTAAAAATTGGGAACGACTCAGAACTGATGGAGAATTGAACTTATTCTCTAACCTGCACTTTCATTGCCATGAGGCAGGCAATAAAATATTAATCTATATTATTGTTTTTTGGGTTTTTTTTGCTAGCAATAAAAAGATCCTTAGCATACACTGACCTAATAGTAATAAAGCTTATTTTAATGTAATGGCATTTTCACATTTAAAGCCTGTCCACGAGCACTAAAATGAAAGGCCTGACAAGGATATTACATAAATAACTATTATGGGCTTCAAGTCTGCCTAATTGATTGAAGAGCTGTCTGTGCAACCTGTACACTTTCAAAGTGTGTGTAGCAACTGGATTTCATAAGTATATGTGTAAATCTAAGTTCAGCTAGACTAAAGCTGACGCATGTAGCATTCAGAGCCTTGGAAGCCTTTCGCTGGTCAAAAAAAGAAACTATAATAAGCTCCGTGCGGATGAACATTTCTAACAGCATTTGTACCAACATCCTTCTAGTAAATCTTGGCAGTGTTCCCAGGCAGTTATTTTCAGTCAACCTAGACCAGGCTCTTATTTACTTCAATAAATAAGAAAGGGATCGACAAGACGAAACGACCGTTAAAAATGACAAAATGGTTTGAATAATATGCAACCCTTGGCACCAGTATGTGCTCAATGCAAGCCTTTCGGGTTCAATATGTCTCTATTGAAAAATGCATAAAACAGACTGCGTAATAAAGTCGGCTAGTCGTCATTAAATTTCACTTATCCTTATAAGACATAACAAACATTTCAACTTAACTCATGTCTACATGTCATCTTCTGAAAAAGTAGCGCTTTCATTGTATTGAAGCAGGAGAGTCATCAGGCTGTCCTGTGACCAGTTTAGGCATCATTTTATAATTCCTGGAAAGGCACACACATCCTTGAGCCGGGACATGAGGAAGGTTGGGTGCAAGCGGCATACACAGTGGTACTTGAGGCGGACCGCCACCAGGTAGAACACCTTGGAGGTCAGGAAAGGCCAGATAAAGTGTGTAGCGGGCCTCCTGGTGGCTTCTCCTAGGTGCTGTCCTCTGCCAGGCTTTCTGGCTGACATGATGGGGCAGAGCGACCCCCTCTGAGGAGGTCTGAGGCAGAGCGACGCCCTCTGGGGAGACCACGTTGTCAGCGAAACCCAGGGGCCAGGCGACCATCTTTGAGAAACTCTTGAGCGGAACTGCACCCTCGCCAGGGCTCAGGAACGAAGCAGCAATGAAAGGCTGGGGAGCAATCTTAGCCGAGCAGACAGGCATAGTGGTGATATTGGTATGTCGTGAAAGCTGGGTGATGCCCCAAGTCAGGCAGAAAGGCTGAGGTTGGGCAGCCATCGCTGCAGGGCACAGGGGCCGGAGAGACAGCAGTCTTAAGATGGTCATCAATGACCGGATGACATGCCAAAGCATGGGCATGAAGTGCCCGAAGATACTTTGTTGTCTGCTGGCGGCTGAGCTTCAAAATATTGTTCGTCTTGGATGTGTCCTTTACTTGCCAGTTTAGGACGGGGCGAGCCCAATGTTTTGGTACATCCACTAGGTAAATTTTCTGGCCAGATTATTCTGTCAGAAAGTGCAGGTGACTGGTGAGTGGAAGGACCCAAATGCAGGATGCAAACAGAGTATGGTGAAAACAGTGTTTAATTAAATAAAACAGGTGGATAGAAAACACAGAAAAAACTGCTCCAAAACTGTTGCGCAAAACGACTCAGAAAAAGAGTTCTAAAGTCCAATAGCCAGCAAACAGAGTATTGTAGGCAGAGTAAAAAAACAAAACTAAAAACAGTCCAGAGTTCAAACCAGAGCGGAGGCAAAACAGAGCAGGGTGGCAAAAGTATTTTCTGGGGCAAGCAAACCAGTAAGATAAACTGGCAGGGAGTAAATATCTCAACTATGTCTCATGTCTCAACTCGGATGTGCGCACCACGAGCCCAGAAAATCCTGACAATGACAAGTATAAAGCACCTTTAAAATCAGAATCCAAGTAATAAAAAAACTCAGGTGAGGTGCAAACTACAGACATAAACAGTGAACAAATTCAAAGAATCAAACCCAGCAACAAATAGAAACCAAAATTGCAAACAGTGGAGAAAATAGCATGTCATTATCTCTGTGTTATTTCACAAAGGGCTAAGGGTGTGTGTGTGTGTGTGTGTGTGTGTGTGTGTGTGTGTGTGTGTGTGTGTGTGTAATTAGTGAACAGTTGCAGATAATTAGTCTTCAGGTTGATATAAAAGTGCTGGGTGGGTGTAGACTCTTGCAGCCATATTTCTATGCCTTTGTGTGTTCTGGGAAACATGGTCCTTAAAAGCTGTTGAGGATTTTCTGAAAGAAAATTAAATAAAAAAGCTGACAAAGATGTGCCATCGCAGACTTCAAGTCATCTTTGGAATAGTTGAATTGTTTTTGTTTGGAAAAATGGACTAAAGAAGATTTTTTTTTTTTAGTAGTATCATCAAAATGTAAGGGGTTTATTAATCTTTACTAAAAGGAAATTAAAAATGTCTCACATTGTCTGTATTGTCTTGTATAGTCTGTTTTTGTTTTGTTTTGTCTGTCTTGTCTGTTTTGTCTTGTATAGTCAAAGCTGAATGTAGTGTTATTTATGTCTGTACTTTGAGAGTAACTAACAGCTGGAACCAAATTCCTTGTGTTTGTCAACACACTTGGGCAATAAACCTGAAAGAAAGCAGCTTACATGGCAAATTATTTCTTAACACTTAATTTTTGCTGTAGGTCACATTTATATTGGCACCTAATTCACCCCAAAACATGGAAAGTCATCAGTGCTAAAATGGAATGTGAAAACACACCGACACACACACACACACACACACACACACACACACACACACACACACACACATACACACAGATATGCAGAGAAAACTCTGTACTGCATTCAGGCAGCCTTTCCCCACTAATTCAATCCGGGCAGAAGTTAACGCTGCAGATATGTGACCCTACTCTGTAATGGGGAACACAGGATTCAATTTTGACCGAGAGCTACGTGACTTTGACAGTACAACTAGCCAAGAGAAGAATGGGAAATAAAACCTCCAATCTTGCTGAGAGTCACACTACTGAAAGCCTGGCTAGAGCTAGAGTGTTTACATAGCCATGTTTACAATTGCTTTCAAGCACATTAACATTATCATTATCAAGCTTGTAAAATGTTAAATGTTTCCATTAATTCTAAAAAGAAATTTTAGACATATGTTCAGGCATCTGCTGGATAGAGAAGGTAAGTGAGATGCCACCTTGTAGTTTTAAATCGACTATGATCTTTCTGCATTTTGGGGCTACACATTAGAAATCTCATCTAGGAATAGCAGACAGTGTAGATATATTGTCTATAACTTGAGTTTCAGACGGTTTGTCATCTCAGCTATAAGCAAATTCTTTGCACACAAAGTTCACATTTCATTTACATTTGCATTCATAAATTTGTTCATCTTCACTTGCTGTTTTATCCTGGTCAGGGTTAAGCACTGTATATGAGAATTCCTATACCTTCACACACTCATTTACACCTAAAGACTGTGAAACCGAGTCAATCCTTGGTGCATGATTTTGGTAGTTGGGAAAAAAACAGAGAACACTGAGGAAACCACCTATAAATCCAGAAAGAAGAATGTTCTCTAATCCAACCTCAATAATGTTTTACCATGGAAGAATGTCAGCTACAACAAACTTGTATTTGTTATGATCACTCATTTGTTTTGCATTTGGTTTCATTCACCTATTTAGATTTATGTATGTACATACATTTAAACAAACTCAGAAGCTCTTATAGGAGACCTATATCTACTAACTGCATTTTCTTGGGTGAAAATCTTTTTTTTTTTTTTTTTTTTTTTTTTTAACCAATAAATTTATTTGTTTCCAGTGAATGTAGTGTATCAGATGTTTGTTTGCTCAGCAGGAAAAAAATATATTGAATATTGACCCACTCATTCAACTTAAACCTCAAGACCATTCAAGGAAATCTGCTAAAAAAAAACATAGCTACTACAGTCTACTGCAGTAGTACATAAATACTAAATTTGTATGTATATTTTTCTGTTTTATGTAATTTGTTTTTATCTGTTTCATGTAATTTAAAGAGTAGTAACAAAATACACAGTAGGAATCTTAATTTGAAGATCTTGTTCTCGCATTTCAGATGCCTTGCAACTCTATTTTCTGTTAAATAAAACCTTTTCATAGTGATTGGTGCGCTCTATCAATCACATGGGCTTTTGGGTAAAAGGCCTGTGCCGAGTTGAAATTGATTCAGGCATCTCCGAAGGGTGCATGTGAGAATCCTGTTGGATCTGCAAATGAGAAATGGGACATCATACGGCTTCATGGGCATGCACAAACGAGGTCCACGAAGCCACAAGCGTGCCTTATGGGACAGTTGAGCAGCTCTGGATCAGTATTTTATTCTTTCCTGGCATTTTCCTTTTTATTTTGCCAAAATATCCAACAAACTGTATTAAAAAGGTATTGTGCTGTAGTATCATAAAAAAAAAATGTGGTTTATCTCCTATGTATTAAATTTGACAAAAATGCTGAGTTCCTCAGTTCAACTGAATTCTAAGAAATCAGTGAAGAGTTGATGAAGGAGTTAAAAATTCTAATAAATAATGAAAGAGTAGGTCCAAATAGCATTCATTCGTCTTCAAATGCTGTTTTATCCTTATCAGGGTTAAACACTGGGCATGAGAATTCCAACAACTTAACTTCTTCAATCATGCCTACAGGCTATGTAGCAGTCAGCTACGTACCTGTATGCTTTTGGTACTGTAGGTCGGAGAAAACCAGAGAACTGAGAGAAAACGCTTTTGAATCCTGGCTGGAAAACATACAGTAATTCAAACTTAGCAAAGCTGATCTTCAGCAAATTTCAGCTATAACTGACAAAACACACAGCATTTTAAAGTTTTTTAGTATTATAAAAAAATATATATATTCAAATATAATTTAACTCCAATTGAAAATGGTAGAAAAAATAAATCTTGATTCTGAATAATAATGCCAATCCAGAATCCCTGTTTGACACTGTTTTGATATTATCCTGGTAAAGAAAATGGAAGAAATAAATACAAATTCTGTAACTCATAAGTTCATGCTTCTACAACTTTGAAGTTGGAAGATCTGATGTTTTGCTCCTGGAAAACTTTGTGATAATAATGACCTATTTCAAGTGTCCTAGATTTCCCAAAGCCTCTCTCGGTATTGTGCATCTGTAATGCAGGTGATGGTGATTTATGACTAAGAGTGCAGGATGTGGCTGAGATTTGATAATTTCCCCATGCCCTTCAGCATTAAACACACTGGGGAGATAAGGGACTGGAAATATTGGCTGAAAGTATTAAAAGCTTCTGTGTGTGTTTGGGTATGTGCACTGATTTCGTGACTGTAACAGAATCTCAAATTTTCAAGGATGCTCGCAATCATTTGCACAGGCTGTTTGCTTTTAACCTCCTGATTCTTTTCTTTTACCTTCTATAAATAAAACCCAAAGGCCAGTGTTATTTTTACCACCTCATCAGGAATACTGGCTAGAATAATTCATTATTCTGCATAGTGCATAGTTCTATAGCTTTTGTGAAACACGCTACTTGTAAATGTTACCGGCTGTACTGTCTGCTTTATTGCATACTTCATATAATGGCTGAAATGTATTTCTAAGATATGCAAATGAAGCTAATTACTGGTATTTCACTGCTTAGTGTAAAATACGGTGTCAAGTGGCATATAATGTGATGTGTAATTATTTTTCCTCATTATTTAATTTCATTTCATTGTTATTTTGTTAAATAATTTTCTCATACGCTCGATTTTTCTATTTAGTTTTTTCCTTCTTTTGTTTTTTTTTAAGGATAAAGTTAGCAGTTTTAAACCAGGACTGCACCCAAGGTCTTTTATCATTGTCATTTCTTTCTATTTCTCTCTAGAGGCTTAATGCCACGAACGCTGGACAGCCAAATCACTATGGAGAAAACCCCCAGCTACTTTGTAACACGTGAGGCTCCACGCCGCATCGCCAGTATGTCCCAAGACACCAAACTCATAGTGGTGGTTCGAAATCCAGTGACACGAGCCATCTCCGACTACACACAGACGCTGTCCAAAAAGCCAGATATCCCCAGCTTCGAGGAGCTCGCTTTCAAGAACAAGAGTGAGGGTTTGGTGGACACTACATGGAACGCCATCCGCATAGGCATGTATATCCTGCATCTAGAAAATTGGCTGCAGTACTTCCGTCTCTCACAGATCCACTTTGTGAGCGGCGAGCGGCTAATCACAGACCCGGCCGGTGAGCTGGGGCGTGTACAGGATTTTCTGGGACTTAAGCGCATCATCACAGACAAGCACTTTTATTTCAACCGAACCAAAGGCTTCCCCTGTTTAAAGAAGCCTGAGAGCAGCAGCACTCCTCGGTGCCTCGGCAAGTCCAAGGGCAGGACACATGTGCAAATCGACCAGGAGGTCATTGAGCAGCTGCATGACTTTTATAGGCCTTTCAATGTGAAGTTTTATGAAATGGTAGGACATGACTTCAGATGGGACTGAAGTGGTATGCTTTCTTAAATGACGAACGAGTCATTTGATCAAATCTGTCAGATCGGGCGGTTGACAGAAGGAGTGAATGAAAACAGAAAACCTCAAAGGACACCTTAAACAAACGAAGACCAAATGCTCTTAAGATATTAAACTAGCTTATAAAGCTTAATGAATGATTCTACACAGGCATAGCTATTCCGACTGTAGCTCAGGACACTGTGCCATTCACTTGAAAATCCTTTACTACGTTTAGGATTGACGCTCGCTCATTAAATCCAGAGAATATCTGAGAAGCTGTCATATGGTTTCAAAGTACTTGTCATGCACAGCACTGTGTCTGTTCACTGTCCTCCTGTTACTATTTAAAATACAAACAGCCTTGTCATCTTGTTATAAAAAAGTGAAACCCGTACAGCATACAACTGTGTCATTAAAATGTAAAATACAAAAAAAAATTAAACACCGTCTCAAAAAAGAAACTTAGCTTTAAGGGCTATTCTTACTGGAGAAATTGATTGATTCAAGGATTTATGATTCTGACAATGGGAAATAACATGATCATGTGAGCTTTGTTAGCATATTAATCATGTTTCACTTGTTGGTGTGGAATTGTGTCTTTTTTTATTAATGTGTATGTCATTTTTTTTCTCTCAGCAGACATCTAAAAACTGCATGCCATCAGCAGATGTTTACATCCGGTAACAGATGTGATGTTCAGAGGAGATTGAAACCCCTGTCATACCATTGTGGGATAGCCAGAAAAATTCCTAGGTTTTATTTTTCCTTTTAAAGCTTGTGAGAAGATCCCAAAGGACCATCCAATGTGTTCTTAATCCATACCAGTCTTTTTTACAGAAAACAAGTCCTGCCCAAACAACTCCTTCTAACGGATCTTCTCGTCCTTCTAAAAGCTCAATTTAGAAGTTTTAAAACCAAACATCTGTAGTCCGTAACACGAGATTTTGTTAAGCCTGTATAATGCTTTTGGATCCTGAGTAATTGAATTAGCTGCCGATATTAATTAGCAGATTGAGCTTTAGATCTCTAAAATATTCTTAAAGGTCTATCGATTCGATATGATCATTGGAGAGGCAACAATGTAATTACTGCTACAGGCCAGTTTAACCTTCAAAGTAAATACCGAGCAACAAACAAGCCATGTTATAAATGTCATGAACTTTGAGCTTCTCAGGTGCAACCTGAACCTCTGCCTTATTAGGCTACATCAACCAAAATGACATACGAAATGATATTTTCCCTTCTCTGTCTGCTGCAAAGACCTTACACAGGAGACTGAATAATACATATATATTTCAGTTGTGTGTAGCTTTTGGATGAATATCTACAGTGATTGTGAAAAGTTTGGAAACACCTTCTTTTACCCTTTTTAAGACATACATGTTTCATTTGTTTACATGCAAAAATTAAGTAAAAGTCTCTGGGAAAGAACCAGAAGTGTGTAAAGCTGTTCATCTGAGTTTAACAATAGAGGAGTCTAACATTTGTACGTTTATATATTTCTTTGGTCAAAGTAAATCTTTACGTTGTAAAAAGACTAGGTGTTTTCAAACTTTTGCCAGGTCCATTAGATGTTTAAACAGTTTCACTTAATGAGTTAATCAAGATGTCAGAAATCACATGCAGGACTTAGAATTAGCATTTAGAGCAGATCTAATTAAATTTTTTATTATTCTGAGCCACTCATCATTCCAAGAACAAGCTACTGTATGGTTTACATTATTCATGTTAAAGGTTTATATATAACCTTGGATCTACAACTGAGTGAATTAATGTCATTCAAAAGGATCTGCGGTTTCCACTAGTATTTTTAAACACTTGATTTCATGCCAAGCACCAACAGCAGAACTTCTTTACAGCCTTCTCACTTCACATGGGCATTCTATCAGCTCACTTGACCCAGGTCATGTAATTCGCCTCCTTGTAGTGCTTAAGAAGTGCTGGCTTTGGTACATTCTGCAACATCAGATAGGAAGAAAAGATTTATTAATAACCCACAAAATCATTATATTTGTCATGAATGCTTGATTCTGTTATTTTATTTCACAATGCAGATGATTTACCAGATCATCTGGCTGTAGCAATGCCAGCAACGTTAAGTATAGCTGTTAAGTAAAGATATTTTAGTTCTGCATCTTTTATTGGTTAATAAGAAACCTTTTACAAAAAGTTTAAAAGGAAAGACAAGTCTCTCTGTGGGACCTTGGGATACATTCTAACTTTAGCATTCCACCTTTGGATTATTTTATACTTTCCCAGGAGCAAACAATCAGTCTGACAACTGTGCACAGACAATGCTGCCACATTCAGCTTTATGGTAGAACCAGAAAGGGTTATTTCTTGCCAACTCTGCAAAAAAACAACAACCCTAAAACATCATCCACAATAAAAGCAAAGTATTTCACACATAATGAGAAAAGTTTCAACCAGACTGCTAGACTGCATAGATTTGACACATAGATGGAGCATAGACAGTTTGATTCACTGCAGTGTAACAATTCCTTTAGTAAGAATTAAATCCATTTAAACTTTTTTGTTACAACTTGGAATAAAAATTGATGTAATTAGGATTTGTAGCATTTTATGTACGTTACATTAGACATTTCAGGTGATAAAGTTTTATATTGTGACAGAAAAGTTCATTTAAAAAACAACAAATAAACCAGATATTTATTTGAGCTGATATTATTCAGACCACTTATTAGAACCAACTTTGGCTGAAATGATAACTTTAAGATTTTTGGCATATTAGCTTTCAGTCTCTATCAGATTTGTACATCTGGATCCTAAAATGTGTGACAATTCTTCTTGGCAAGATTGCTTAAGCCCTGAAGACCACTGGTGAACAGAAACCTTAAGCATTGCCACAGATGCTCTGTCAGATTAGAAGCTTTGTCTGAGCCACTGGGCTTTGACTGAGCCATTCTAAAACATTTGGGTTCTTGTGTTTAAACCACCGAAGTTTTCAGGGTTCAGTGAAGCTCTGCTCTTTTCTCAAGACTAGAAAAGGATTTTATTCTAGCTTACAAAATTGCCCTGTATTTGTTCCTAGTGATGAAAAAATATATGCTGCCAGAACAATAGGAGTGTGACAAACAAAAAACTTTGTCTAGGCTTTGGTTGACCAATGAGCAGCTTTTCCCATTTGATCTGTAGATCTATTCAGCTCTTTAACAGGTACCCTTGGAATTGGTTGCATTTCTGGTTAATTCAATCCTTATCCACCGTTTTTACCCTGTCACAGATTTTTAGTGAACAGCCTCTTTAAGACAGACATGGTTGATTTACTGGTGGGTTATTTTCAAATCTTAAGAAAAAGCCAACCCTGATTGTCCTAGATTTCTTTTGATAGTTTAATGATGCTGTTTGTTTAGATATGATCTGGATTCAGTGTATTTATATTTACATGTAACCCTTTAATTGCCCACCAGTGAACTCTTCTTAACTATGTGGCTTCTGATGGCAACTAATTTACTGTTCAACTCGAAAGGGTTAGAACTTGCCAGGCACTGAATACTTTGCCAAGTGCTGTCAGGTTCTTTATATTCAGTTGAATGGCCTATGGATTTACACACTTTTTATTAGCCTTACCACTAGTGAGATCATCAGTGTTCGTACCAAAAGCATTAATCTCAACCTTAGTGTTTTAGTGCCCATTTCTAAGGCCCCAGGTTCAGTATAATGTTTATTCTACAGAAGAGTCCAGTTAAAAAATTAGGAAAGCCGAACTACTTGATTTAGCAAGTATACCACAATAAAGTGTACGGTGCGTTAGTGGAAAGGCCAAATTCAATTCCACTTGGGCAATATTGTTATCAGTCTGCCACACTTTAACAACTGCTGCTGAGGCACATTCCTGTATTACTCTTAGATTAACACAGGGAACTCTTTATAGCTTGATGGCAGACCTTCCTTTGGATGCTACAGCAACATCTGTGAAGAACCTAATAAAGTATGTTTTACCAGCTGTCTTTACCAGATGTCTGCGGCTTACATCATACAATATTACAAAATTAAGGATTTGTTGGAAATGTTTAATTGTTTTTTGGTTTTAGGAGCTGTACTTCTTTAATTATACATGTTGAAATAAGTACAATTATTACTGCTGCTATGTGGACCTTACTGGGTGTTTATTGGACATGTAATATTGAGTAAGTTTCATCATTACTCCAAATTCGGTTTCCAATTATTCATGTCTGGGAAAATTAGCACTTTAATAGATTTTGTGAGAACTCCCATGGGTACAAAAGTTAAAGTGAGTTTTACTTTGTTTACCAAAAGCTTGGTTTACTTGGTTTGACTGAAGGTAAAGAATGCTATATTGAATATAAACACTGATTGAAATATATTCAAACTAGTACAATTTGTTGAGGCTCAATGCCAAAAACTTGACAAAACAGTTTAAAATAGAACATTTATCTCATAACAAGAATTACAGTACAGTACATTAAGGGGTTAGTTTAAGAATAAAATGATTCTTATTTCATTTGTCTAGTGGTTAGGATGCAGTGCTCCCACCGCTGTGGCCCGGGTTCGATCCCCGGTCAGAAAACCGACCCAAGCCACTCTTAGTGCCGGTCCCAAGCCCGGATGAATGGGGAGGGTTGCGTTAGGAAGGGCATCCAGCGTAAAAACATGTGCCAAATCAAACATGCGGAGGATCCGCTGTGGCGACACCTGATGTGGGAAGCCGAAAGAAAGTTATTTCATTCGAATAATCAAATCGTAACATTAATTGTCAAATTCAAATCCCAATAAAATGAGACATTTCCAGAATTTGGCAGATGCCCTTGTTCAGTGCAACTTAGAATTATCTCATTTATACATCTGAGAAATCGAAGGGTTAAGGGCCCAGCAGTCACAGTTTAGTGGTGCTGTGATTTTAACTCATGCCATTCCAAACAGAAGTCCAACATCTTAACTACTGAGATTTCACTTCCAGACATTTTTTTTAATTCTTTAATTTATTGAAAATAGATTTGAATATTAGTTTATAAGCAGTTGGTGTTTATGACGATCACCATTTTATATCGCTTATCTGCCTGGTTGCATTAAGGCATAGTTTGTTTGTTCATTAATGCATTAATTTTTCATATACTGTATATTTCTGCATACAGGAAAGCTTGTGGTACCTAATCAGAAGCACCCATAGCCTGGTATCTATTTGTGCACTTGCAACAACTGCGAGTGAATAAGCTCCCCTCATAATGAATATCTAGTGCTAAGTACCCTGGTGTTTTATTCACAGTGTTTAAAAGGTGCATCAGCAGTGGCTCCAGGCCAGCTCTCTTCAGAAGTCGTGTCTTTTTTTTCTGCTTTTCATTATTATGCCCACCTTATGAAAAAGATTTTGCGTCTAATTACAAAAAGGCAGTTCACATGGATATTGCTGCTGTGTTTATATACAGGAGAATATACAGGAGATGCTTTTTATTTGCCATAAAGAGGCTGATATTAACCCCTAATGCTTTCTCCTGTCCTGACCTTAGTAATGAGGCCCGAGAATATAAACAGGTCATAAAGTTCCCTGTATGAGGGTTCAGGGGAAGGAAGACCAGTAGGGTGGCGACCAATTTTGGCAAAACCAGGTTTCCTTATTGGTCACTTTCACACGCACATCTCTCTCAGGTTTGTCTCTGTCTGTCTGTCTGTCTGTCTGTCTCTCTCTCTCTCTCTCTCTCTCTCTCTCTCTTTAACACCCTTCTCTCACTCCTCTTATTACCCCCCAACCCACCCCCCCTCTGAACACTGATTAGATAAAATTTCCAACAGGTGTGTGATTCTTACTGATGTTTCCCCCGACCTTTCCCTCAATTCACAAACTAATGCTCGGCCATGCCCCTGCTGCCACACCCACATTCAGGCCACATTCAGACTAAATATTCATGGAATACAATTGCTATGATTAAAACACAGCATGATAAGTACTCATTCAAAAGCAATGCATTCCACACAGGTTTAAAAACGTGACAATAAAACCAACACACATATCCACTGCTTCAGTTAAATGTTTTTTTTTTCCATGTTTTTGAACACTGATATTATCATTTATGAAACTTGTAAAAGATTAGCCCATTCCAATTTCAAACAACTTTTAACTGGATTTGGATAAACTGCTCATATACCTAGCTCTATAGCAGGCCACTTAAGATCGTATCATATCTTCATGGAGCTGGCTTTGTGCACAGGGTTATTGCCATACTGGAACAGGTTTGGGTTTCCAAGTTCAAGTGTATAAAAAAATTAAAGCTATCAAATCCATAAACATCCTATACAATTATGTGCTTCCACTTTCATGGTAGCAGATGGAGGAAGAACCAAATATGGCTGGAAAACTCAAGTGTCCCAATACCTTTGTCCATATAATGTATCTTAAATAGTGAGATTTTAAATTGCTGATCACTCTGAAGGGTTCTTCAGTATTTTAGTGGTATGTAAAATAAATAACCTATGAAGATTATTGTTAAAAGGCTGTTTCCTGTTTCTGAGGACCATAAATTGACAATTATTTATGTGGCTAATCAATGCAAAGCCTGAAACCTAAATTAAAACCCTAAATTTAAGCTTTATAACCAACAAGCTTTTTTATTATTGATCAGAGTTTTTGTTACAAAATAAATCAAAGGTACCAGTCAAGTATTTGCACCAAGATCCTAACCAAGGTCAAGATATTAAACACTCCCACACACACTCCCACACACACACACACACACACACACACACACACACACACACACACACACACACACACACACACACACACACACACACTCACACAATCACACACCAGAGTTGATAGGAGCAAAGTGGTAGATCTCAACCTCTTTTACACCATAACCCCATAGTTCTGTGAGATGTGTTAATGAGGGAAGAGTAAAAGCAGAATGTAGCCGGCATGCCAGACAGCGGTAGAATCCAGCCCTTGAGGAATCATCCAGTTATAGCTTTTGCTGAAGTTTATTTATGGCTCAGCTTCGTTTGTGAAAACCTCACATGAATAGGCTAACCTTTGTGGTCTTCAGTCGAAATGCAGAAAATATACCAGGTTTACATTTTAGTCTACAACACTGATGCATAAACTAAACCATTTTTATTTAGTTTTAATGCCTAGATTTACACTGTCTACAAAGAAGATTGAAGAAATCGATTTAATTCAAACCTCTAGAATCTCTTCTCAGAAGCTTTTATTTTCGCATATATGCAAATTAGAGCTACGCACATCAACCTGAACTAGTATCTCTCAATTAGTATTCAGGTTTCACTACGGCTGCCTCTTCCTGGTCAGGGTAAATTGGTGTACTGAAGCACTTGTGGTATTGCGAGCTTTGACTGCGGTACAGCGAGGGGCTGAGCCAGAGTCACCATTCTGTCACACTTAATGAGCAGAGAATCTGTAAAATGGCTGTTTTCATTTCATATTTGTCCATCCTTGTTAATAAGAAAAGCTGCTTTTTCACCTTAACACTATTAAGCCTTAGGTGCAAAATCTGCCATTTGACTCGCAGGATTTGGTAAAAGGAGACAAATAAGGTGAGTAAAGTGGTAACTAATTCATTAGAATTAATTTGATTAATTAGCAAAATTTGAGTTTATTTACTGTGTACACACAAACACACAAACACTATTCTTCTAAGTGCATTCTATTAATACTAGTTAATATTTCCCCTACTCTGTAGTTTGGCCTTTTTTTGGCAAATAAAAGCAGACATTTTTGTCAAAATTCAGATATTCCTCCCCTGCTATCCTTATGTGGATATCCTTGTATGCACCAAATTAAGATTTGATTTCGTTTTTTTATTAGGTGCTTTTCTGTTTACGCCTCAAGAGGAAATAACATTTTAAGGAACAGACCAGTCTACGAATAGAAAAAATAATCTTGGAGACCGCCTGAGACTTCAAAGTTCTTCTAAGACACGTGAGACAGGCAGAGATTTTCACCACGTCTTAAAATATCCAGCTGATTTCTGAGGGCTTCACAATGTGTTGTACAAAAGGCTAAAAATACAGCTATGCATGTTTGAGACTGTTCCATTTTTTCCCCCGTATCTTCATTATACTAATTTGCAATGCGCTGCCACTAGCCATCAGCAGAGCCGTGGGCCAGAGTTTGGTCGGCGTGTTTTTCTCACCTTGCTTTTCCACTCTCTGAGGTAAAACCAGAAGATAATAAGCGGAACGCATGATTTATAAGATGCAACATATTTCTCATTATGTACTGAAAAAAAAAAACATGCTATCAAAAGCTTCCACCTGTTTCAACGGGATCGGCGTCAACAAACGACATTTTGAACTATAAAGCTAAAAAAACAAGCATGTTATAAAGCCTTGCGCTGCCTGATAAGAACGTGTGATCGTGACGCCCGCTCGTTTTCCCTCGTGCTTGGCGTAGATTAGCCGCATCTATCTGACAGGTCTCATGAAACACTAATGAAGTGCGAGCTATTAAAGCTGCAGCACAACGGGGCGGCCCAGCTTTGATGAAGATCAGCACTTAGACATCATCGTGTTTTGAAAGGGGAACACAATTAAAAGCGCACAGACATGTTAGAGGATGCAGCGGTATGGTAGCAGCGAACTATAACAATTAATCCTAAAGCTGCTATAGGCTTCTAATTCGGTCAGAACACACTAACTAAACTGTCTTTACTTCTTCAGAGCTAAATCACGAAAGTAGATGGTTTGATATAAAAACTCTCTGTGATTGCCCTAGGGTCTGTAATCGGTATTAACCAATTAAGGAACTTCTTTGCAAGCAGGTGGTCTCTCCTGCCTGTCAATTATTTGGAACGTGGGAAGGCTGTAAATGAAACTGGTAGCAGAGCCCCGACTTTCTGATCAGAGCTGAGAGCCTATTTCTCAGAAAGGAGGGTAATGCAATACATTCTTATTTTGTACAACCTTGGTTTACATTTTTATACTACCTGATTTTTTTGTGTGTGTGTTTGTATAAATTGAATTATTGCATAAACTCTGATCCTGGCAATGTTAAAATTAATATCAAGCACCATCATTAATGTCCAATCAAAAATCCTGAGATGTCTTATGGCTTCTTTTCTTCTATGTCCACATCGTAAAGAATATAATATTGTAATAGTGTTGTAATAGAATGCTACCTGTGGTGGAATTTTTGACAGTTGCACTTTAGACTACACTGGAGTAATGAACGTCATACATTTATAAAATTTGCTTTATTGCTTAATATTTAGCTTGGTGGGTTCTGGAATATTGGTTGAATGCTATTTGATTGAATTGAGTAAACAATGTATGATCAATTCTGTAGAAGGCTTTCATTCCGCCAAACAGCAATGTTCTAACATGCACAAATTAGTACATTCACTGACTCATTATTCTTATCAGGGTTGAGGTGGATCTGGCATATTTCAGGAAAACCCTGTTGGTAAGGCAGAAATTTAGCCTGTAGGAGACACTTGTCCATCTCAGATCACCATGAAAGCACACACTCCAACACCTATTTACATATAAGTAAATGGAAAACTATTAGAATATCCAGCTATTTCAATTCAGCAAATTTTACAAATCTGATGCTTTTCCTGATTTTGAATCTGCTGTGTAGTTTAAAACCACAAAGATTTCACATTGAATGAAGTATAAAATGTGTGGAGATTAATTATTTGTTAATCAGCTGCAAAAAAATGCCACTAATAAAAGAAAATACACAGAAATATTATCAGGAAGCTGATCGTATTAGGATTGAGTTCAAACATGTATACATATCAAGCTACTAATAACATTGTTCCTCTAAACAGCTGATTTTGTTCAAATATTGTGATAAGCAACGAATAATACGTGCCAGACTGTCCCGCACGTGCCACTGACGTGTGAAATGAACACAACTGGAGCAGAAGAGCCTGAGCTCCAATCAAGAGGAAACTCATTCCAAGCTTCAGTAAAACTTGTGATATCCTGCTTCTCGCTGTGCTTTCACTCCTTAAACTGTTCACGTAAGAATAACAACACATTGTATTTAAGAAGCACCTTTCACACTTTCGAGGTGAGGTATTGACTTCGATACAGGAATGTCGGCACGAGAAGCAGTGAACCTAAAACAGAATAATTGGTAAAAGTTCTCAAAAACGTCTTGTTCTTGCATGTCACAGTGACATCCATGACCAATATCTTGACAAACAGTCTGCATTGCCACAAAGACTAAAACGGGTTCAGGCATGCCATAGCATCAGGGCTTTGAGTGACCTGACAACACAAATTCTTTACCTTTACTCTTGATGCAAACAGACATTGCACATTTACACACAAACACACACAGGCATGTCTACATTTGCTTATTTGGTTTAGACAGAGAGAGAGCCAGAGCCAGCTCTTCTCCATGCAATCGAAAAATGTTTTTTAACCTGAAACTTTGATACTTTTTTTGGAAAGTATTATGGGATTTGGCGGTTCAGGGGTTTAAATTGTCAACACTATCTATAGAGCCATAGGAACAGAGCTATTTTACCCCTATTCTTTACATCATGCATAGAAAATCAAGATTGATCGGGAATATGATGCTAAAACTTTGGACTCACATTATAAGGCTTTATTCTAATCATTAACCAATGGCCAATACCTTGTAGTCTATCAAAACAAAAATAGGGTTGTGCACTAATCTTTTGATGGAAAGCTAAGCTAGCAGTGCTTATTATTAATAATAATAATAATAATAATAATAATAATAATCATCATAATCATAATCATAATAATATGTCTTGGAGTATTATTTTAAATAGTGAATAATGCCTTTTGTCCATATCAATTTTAAAAATCACATATGCAATATGTACGAAATTATTAGGACACCTGTCTTTTTCAGCCATATGTGGTTGTTCCCAAAACTGTTAGGTCAATGAAGGACATGTACAATTATTCTGGGATGTCTTTGGATGCGGTAGCATTACATTTCCCCTTCACTAAGAGAACTAAGAGATCCAAACCTGTTCCAGCATGACAACATGACAACATGACAATGCCTATGTGCACAAAGCCAGATCCATGAGTGAAAGTGAAAAGTGAAAGATCTGAACACATTCACTGAACAACTTCGGAATGAATTGGACCACTGAGTGCACCCCAGGCCTCATCACCTCACAAAATAAAGTGGAACATCTTCCCAGAGAAATGGAGGGTATTATAACAGAAAAAAGGGGGTTACATTTGGAATGGGATGTTTAAAAACAAACAATATTATGGTCAGGTGTCCATAAACCTTAGTCAATATAGTGTGCGTGGTAGGCACTATGATCTGGATTCAAATCTTTAAGGTTTGAAAGAGAATAAGCGCTGATTACAGTGATTTATATCATAGCTCCATTAATTTCTCCAATCAAAAGGTATTTACTCATTTTCTTTATAAAATCAAGGATCTGTATGACTGTTATAAAAATTATAGGTTTGTATTAAGGTTTGGTTTAACAGTTTGTGTTTGTTCCTGTTATCACTTGCATTATATAAGCAGTCATTCCCTCACTAGTCATTTTAGATTCATTAGACAGTTAATAAGACAAAAACAAAAGCAGTTTCTCATCTATACTGAACTCTCAAGTCCCTTAAACGTTATTAAAAAAGTACATTTTAAAATGTGATTAACTAATTTTGTGTTTACCAACAATCAGTGTGGCATGAGATTAACACTCAACTCTAACTAGCTCCCAAAAACAAATAAAAAAAAAGACAAAGTAGTAAATTTGAAAGGTTTTTTATTGTATTTTTTATTATACACTCACCGGCCACTTTATTAGGTACACCTTACTAGTACCGGGTTGGACCCCCTTTTGCCTTCAGAACTGCCTTAATCCTTCGTGGCATAGATTCAACAAGGTACTGGAAACATTCCTCAGAGATTTTGGTCCATATTGACATGATAGCATCACTCAGTTGCTGCAGATTTGTCGGCCGCACATCCATGATGCGAATCTCCTATTTCACCACATTCCAAAGGTTGGATTGAGATCTGGTGACTGTGGAGGCCATTTGAGTACAGGGAACTCACTGTTATGTTCAAGAAACCAGTCCGAGATGATTCACGCTTTTTGACATGCTGCGTTATCCTGCTGGAAGTAGCCATCAGAAGATGGGTACACTGTGGTCATAAAGGGATGGACATGGTCAGCAACAATACTCAGGTAGGCTGTGGCGTTGACACGATGCTCAATTGCTACTAATGGGCCCAAAGTGTGCCAAATAAATATCCCCCGCACCATTACACCACCACCACCAGCCTGAACCGTAGCCAGAACTGCTGCTCACTGGATATATTCTTTTTTTTGGACCATTCTCTGTAAACCCTAGAGATGGTTGTGCGTGAAAATCCCAATAGATCAGCAGTTTCTGAAATAATCAGACCAGCCCATCTGGCACCAACAACCATGTCACATTCAAAGTCACTTAAATCACCTTTCTTCCCCATTCTGACGCTCGGTTTGAACTGCAGCAGGTCGTCTTGACCATGTCTACATGCTTAAATGCATTGAGTTGCTGCAATGTGATTGACTGATTAGAAATTTGCGTTAATGAGCAGTTGGACAGGTGTAACTAATAAAGTGGCCGGTGAGTGTAACTATTTTTTTATTTTTATTTGAATACACTATCAGATTCACATGTGGTTCTTGGACAAAGTGGAAGCATGGAGTTTACAAAGTGTGTTGAGGTTGGAGTGTAAGAACTCAAGTACCCTGCACCAAAGCATGACTTTAAACCCTTGGGAATGAACTGGAACTGTACCCCAAACTTCCTCACCCATCATCAGTGCCTGTTCTCACTAATGTTCTTGTAGCTGAATCCTGGACACTCCTCAGCATTCCTCTTAAAGGGTTTATGGTGTAAACTAATGCCTTTTTGGTAAATTTTGGTTTTGTATTGTTTTATGCGTTCATGTGTGTTTAAATTTAATGCAGAGAGCTATGGCCAACCTCAGTACTCACACAACGTGAATAACAATTATATTAAACGAATTGCTACATAATTTGGTTTAATTTTAAAGTCAACAAGTTCATATTGCAAGTTCTATTTAAACCAATTATTTAATTATTTCTGTTTGTAACAATTCCATAAATCTTTAACATGATATATAATATATGGGTACACTATTCTGGTAAGATGTTTTATCTGATTTTGGAGTGTGCTTATGGAGATTTGTGCTCATTCAGCCACAAGGGAATTAGTAAATTCAGGTACTGATGTAGGTGAGGTGAGGAGGCCTGGATTAGACCCATAGTTCCAAATCATCCCAAATGTGTTCAATAGAGTTGGGGTCAGAACTCTATAGCAGGTTACTCCAGATCTTCCACTCCAACCCATGTAAACAATATCATCATTGAGCAGGTTTGGGTCAAGTGAAGAAATAAAATGCAATGCAATCACTGGTTGTAACAAGCATTTGTTTGTAAAAGTAAATTGGTAAATTAATATTAAACAAGATATTACAGGTGAGCTGATTTTCCATTTTAATGTTCAAGGTTTACACTTGTTTGTGCAAATGATCGTGTTTAATCTTATTCACTAAGCATAACTTTTTAGACTTCATAAAAAGCAAAATAACTGAGCAGATAGAAAACACAGAGCTGCATTTGCATTCGGAATTCGTTTGCTAACTCTCAAAACTTTCTTTCTTTCTTTCGGCTTCTCCCGTTAGGGGTCGCCACAGCGGATCCTCCGCACATTTGATTTGGCACATGTTTTACGCTGGATGCCCTTCCTAACGCAACCCTCCCCATTTATCCGGGCTTGGGACCGGCACTGAGAGTGGCTGGGGTTGGTTCCCTGACCGGGGATCGAACCCGGGCCGCAGCGGTGAGAGCGCTGCAACTCTCAACTAACTCTCAAAACACTTGCTAACTCTCAAAACAATATCCACAAAAGCAAGTCATCATAAGGCTTAATTAGAAAAAATCAGTATCAACCCGCATGACATTAGTTGTGGTTAAATCATTTATTAGTAACTTTCATCAAAAGAAACGAACACTCTAGTGATATCAGGAACAACAAAATACCTGGAAGACCACAGAAAACATTTGTGGTAGATGACAGAAAAAAAAACATTCACAGCTGTTATATTTAGAATAATGGATGGAGAAGAGTATGGAGAAGAGGAACTGTTGATGATCTGAAGTGTTCCACCTCGTTTTTTTTCCTTGGGTGTGTATGACTGCAAATGAAAGTGGTTCCTTTTATTTACTGAGATGTCACTGCAGAGGAAAAAAAAGGAGGATGAAGTCTGAAGTATAGCTAGTAGAGCTGCATTATCTATTTACATTCAGCTGAATACTTTAAAACTAATAGGATGGTGGTTAATACTGCAGATGGACAATGACATAAAGCATAAGGTAAAAAAAAAGAAAAAACGTTTAAAAAGTTCTGCAATGGCTGTCAGTCAACTGATCTGCATATAACTGAGCTCACTTTCAGTTGCTGATGGCAAAACAAAGCAGGAAAGAGCAGGACTTAAATACAGCTGCAATAAAGTCCTGGCAGAGCATCACCAGAGAACAAACCCAATGTCTGATGATGGCTGTGGTTTCCAGACTTCTGACTGTTTTCAGAGGAATTACACCCAAGAATTAAAAATGACAATATAATGTATTATATTGCTAATTATGTGATTGTGTCAAGTGGGTGGAGCTTAAAAGCCTGTTAAAAGCTATTAAATCTAATTTTGTATTTGATCAAAATAATGGAAGTAATTTATTTCACTTTCGATATTATTTTAATACAAAAACACGTGATTCAACATATCAACAGATTTGATTTCTAATGATAAAAAAAAAATCCAAATAGATTTAAATAAATAAATGATTAATACAAAAATAAAAAATTCAATGATTATTATTTAAATAAATTGGATAATGATAGATTTTAAATGTTTGGTGTAAGTATTATATGAATGGGTGTTTTCTTTTTATTTATTATCTACCGTCACTCTTTTATCATTCCTAAAAAAAAAAAAAAGGCATTCAGTGTGAAATAGCTACTGTAGCAGCACCCTTCATTACAAGACTGTTGTAAATACTGCGTTATGAGGGATAAAAGTGTTATATTAACTCTTTTCAAAATGTCTGATGCAATTTTCTTTCCAAATTTCAACCCCTATCCATGGCCTCGAGCTACAGATTGTGGAGATGTATGCTGGCAGAGAATGGCCCGACTGCTTTCTGTAAGATGAGGCTTCACGTTTATGGATGTGTCCTTGTCCAGATAATAATCCAGATAGATGCCCTTTTGGAAATATCTCTCTCTCCATCACACTATTTAGTCAGGCTCGGTGTGAGCTGTGGGCGCAGTGGCATGCCCAAGACAGACTTGTCAGCTTCCTCCCCTCCGCTGCTCATTTTCCTGTCGCTCTGTTGAACACGCATCGGCCGCTTACCTTTAGGAAAGGTCAACCGCAGAACACTTCTCCCGGCACACAGACAGGCTAATTAAGCTCCGGCTGGAGAGAATACCGAATCCCCCAGATACTTTGCACGGAAAGAAGACCTCTGTGGGTCATGGCCATCTTGTCCCAGATTCGTGTCTAAGTGAGTATATATGTGTGTGTGTGTGTGTGTGTGTGTGTGTGTGTGTGTGTGTGTGTGTGTGTGTGTGTGTAAATGTGTATTCCATTTGCATGCTATTATAGTCCATGTGCCAAGTCCCAGTGAGCTCGAAGGTAAGTTGGGAACATTTTTATGACAAGCAAAGAGGGATTGCACAAGCTTAGTGTGAGAGATCGCTGATGAATGCGCAAGAAAATCTCGTCACTAACTCCATATCGGGAACGCTTGCAAAAAACTATAACGCAACGCCGGCTTTAATAAGCTCAAGAGTCTCCTCGCTGCTGTCTCACCATTTTCTTCTCACCATTACACATCATAAAACGGATCATGAAGTGGATCGACAGTGTAAAAGATCAAAGATAATAAGAAATGGTCTGGTTCGGAGAAAAAAAAGCAATATTTACTTCTCGTTATAATTGTGTGAAATATTGTCTATTTTTGAATAGTAATCTTGCATAATATAATAGGCACATACTTGTTCTTCAGGGCAAAAGGACTACTAGTCATAAAACTATTGACTATGACTCGTATAAAACTTTTAAGAGAAAATAATATTTCTTTTGTCTAATAATTATTTTTTTATTATAATCCATAGCGAATCTAAAGTTATTTTTAATCTGTCATTGCATCTATTTTGTGCAGCATTTGAAAACAATTTGAAAAAAATAAAAAATCACACAAGCCATTCCACACCATTTGCTCGGCTTCTCTTTTCAACACTTCATACATTTTCGCAGAACCATTCCAGCCACCTCTCCTCCGAATGATGCATCAACTCATTACACAGTAGAGGTAATGCCAGCACATTAGCTACTTCCCACATTCGCTCATCTGCTGAGAGACTGAGCACAGAAGACATTCTCACATTGAAATGAAGCCTAGCAGCTGGGTGCTCTGCATCATGCACGTCGCCGGGGCCTACAAATTTGCAGCTTGACCACCCGCACACAATCTGCCCTGCCTCCTTTTTTTTTTTACCTTGTGATGCTAATGACCTGACAAATGAACTTAGGACAACGCTTATTCATTGCATAAAGAGTGCGCAAGGCATATTTATGTACCTGTTATGGCTTGGTATTGTGCAGCCAGAGAATACATAATGAGCCCTAATGATATAGCAGGACCTGCGTTTCAGTAATAAGTATCACAGGTAAAGTCAGCGCTGAAGAGAACGAACCTTCATTATTACACAAACACTAAACAGAGATCATTTTCGCATTTCCACAATGGATAAAGGCCAGCTGCTAATGCGAAGTAATAAGTTCACCATTACTTCTTTGACAGAGTGAACAATAAACATGCTGGAAATAATGTACGTGTGCCATTATAGTTTACTCTTAATAGTTTTCCTTGCAAGTTTTGGGAAAAATGGCGCAATGAGGGTGAATGCACAAAGCATCCTGAAAGATCAGGCCCGGCAGGCAGGGAATTTATTGTAGACCTTCATGGCCCATTTTACGACCACCAATTCCTGTGCTGCGTCCTATCAAGTCGTGTTTTTCTGTGACATTTAATTTCCTCACCTGAAAAAGAAAGAGGAATTATTTTTATACAGTATCCAATTTCTCTGAAAGACAGATGACCTATATTTAGTATTGTGGAGTTTTTAAGAAACTCAAGCAATTTTCTTATTTCTATGTGGCGAAACTGCATGAATAAAGATTATTCCATTATTATACTTTTTGAATAAAAAGTAACACTGGCTGAACTTAATTTAAAGGACAACAGTCTTTTTTTTTTACAAATACTCAATACATGACAATTCACAGGCGCAAAATTCTTAAGTAATCTTCCATTTTGAAAAAAATCCAATTTAAAGCAGTTTTTGACTTCTTTATCGTTCTCCCAGATTTATATAAGACATAGGGAAGGGTGGATAAATTAAAAAGAAGGATAATTCAGACTAATTGCTATGTTGATGCAGAAAGTGACATAAGAGATGCTGGGCTGGTGGCAGGATAGGATAGAAAATGCATATCACTGTTCTAAGGCCTTTGAAAAACAACCCCTGTGGTGAGACAGTGAGTCTTTCACATTCTACACACACACACACACACACACACACACACACACACACACACACACACACACACATACAGGGCCTGAGGACATGTCGATAAAGCCCAAGACACAGAACCTGGCCCTCAGATGTAGAACAGAAGGAGTATCAGTACCCAGCTCAACACAAGGTCAACACATACTCAGCATCTACACTCAGCACTGGTTCCTGTAATTTATCTCTCGCTCTTTTTCCCTTTACCTGCGTGTCTGCAGGAGAAAGTTGTCAATAATGCAGTGTCTACTCCATAAACAACTCGGATTAATCGAGCAAAATTTCACGACTCAAGGCTAAAACAAAAAGGAACATCCATTATTATAAGCAGATCGCAAGTTCTGCTGACAGGCAGGAAAAATAATCAATTCTGATTGAAAAAAAAATGTAATCATTCATAAGCATAAGTAAATTTAGGATTTTTACAGTGGCCAAAAACCGTGAAAAGCATGATTAAGTGTTTTGTTTTTTCCGTTATTTACGCGCATGCTTGACGCTTCGTATTCGTAGCACGCTGCGTAAGAATGTAAATAAGCCATCATTCATATAAAAGAAAAGCCGCGCTTTTGTTTTCTCCTTCAGGAATGAGCCTGCATTTTGTGGAGGTTTCGAAAGGAAAAAGAGGGCATTCAATTTTCCAGGCAAGTCGCTGAAATATGAAACACGCCATGAATAAGTTAGAGCTTGCAGATCTGGCTTTAAATAAACAAGCATCTCAGATGGAGAAAAAGTGCACTTCGATGTTACTGCAATAAAAGGAAGTACAGGGGGCATTGGGAAAGCAGGGCAAGTAGTGTTTTGTCTGTTAAAGACAAGGTAACTTTAGGTTTGTTTGGGCATGTAAAAATTGTACAGCACACTTAAAAAAAAAAAAAGAAACTTAAAAAGAAAAAAAAATATGTAGAATTATATATAGTTATATAGAATGCAATAAATGTGTTCTTGTACTTGTCTGAATGGTTCTCTTCCATCATTTCAAGGTAAGATCGAAGCAAACATTCAAAGCGAGCTTGAGCATCAATGTTTCAGCACAGTACAGGGTTTTTTCTGTATGAGAAATTTCTGCTCATCTAACCTAAAGCAAATAGCGGTAAATTGTATTGTTTTGCTTTCAAGACTCTTGAGACTGCAGTGGGAAACAAAAATGTAAGCAGAGACCAAGTAGTTTTGCTCTTTGCAAAACCGAGGCCTTTTTATAATCTCTGAGTGGGTGTATGAGAGATAAATAGTGGCCTTTGCTATGCCCCAAGCCTCTTCTATGCATTCTTTGGCCTGAGAAGGGCCAGAGAAACTTTTTGCCACATGTTCCCAAGACAGAGAGGCATGTCAGCACTGCGCTTCTCAGCGCTTCATCATCTAAAGGTCACGAGCGTTACTGTAAGGAGCCGATGACAACGTACAAAGAGGGATACGCAGCCATTTGCCGCTGCCCGAGCTGGTGTCATCACTGCAAATGGAAGTTCAGTTAATCTGAAATCATTGCGGAAATTTTCCTCAATATTACTTGCCCTTCTCGGTTCAGCTCGGCTCCATTTTGCACGTTTATGCTCGCACTAGAAAAGGGCAGCCGTCATATGAGAATAAGTCGTTCATTCCCACCATTCGGGAAGCTTAATCCAGCCTGCCAAAATGAGCCCTGATAAGACATCACAGCAAAATTATTTAGTGTGGTGCTTCTCCTGCTAGAATGCTGACATTATCATTTCTCTGTTTGCAAGCTCATAGAATATAGAGCAGGTTATCATGATATGCCATCGCACAAGGCGCCCACAACAGCGTGATTGAAATTCTACCCAGGTCCATATCTTCACGCGGCACGCAGGGGGCCTGTCGGGATGCTCAGGTTTTTTTATTCACAATTGCCTGAACATCTCGACTATAATTATCATCTGGATAATCCACAGCGTCCTGTACACAATAGGGACAGGAAAAAAAAAACACCTCGCAGTAAAACCGGTCTGTATTTTATTTAAATCAGAGGCATTTTCTTCATCCACACCGGTGTGAAGGTTACAGGTTGTCAGTGAATCACTCACATGTGACTCATGAGCTTCCATCAGTTTTAAAAGTAGACAGCTTTTGATCACATAAGATAACTGATCTTTGGTCTTCAAAGTATTGCTACAGCCAGGTATATCTTCTTTTTCCCTTCCTGCACTGCTTTGGGCTGTTCACAGAGCCACTTCGATGCACACTGTCATGGAGCATGTGACGTGTTATCAGTGGCACTGAGGAAAGGGCTCATTAGCAGCCTGCTTCGGGTGCATCTCATAGCAGGACCGGGTATAAGCAAAACGCACTTTGCCGCTGTTGAAAAGTACAGAATAAACTGGCTGGCAGCAAATTCTAGAAGAACATATCAAAGTTACTAAACATAGTATTGCAATTCATGGTTTTTTTTCAAGATGTAGGGAATTGTTTTACTGACATCCTAAGAAATACAATTATCTTTAATATAGAGGGATTTATTGATTATATTACAATATATAAGTGCATTACAGATTTGTGCATTAAACCTATTCATTAAAATGTTATTACACTTTTAATTATATTTATATACTGTACATATACACAAACACACAATATAGACAAAAAATATTGGGACATATGGCATCTTCAGATTTCCTCAAATTAATCCAATTTAAGGCATAAAATTCCATAGGATGTGTTTAGATGTGGTAGCATTCCATTTTACCTTCACTTGAACAAGGAGACCCAAACATTGGACATTTTTTTGAGGAATTGAAACAATGACGGCACCCTGGGTTCTTACCCTACACCAGTACCTTACTTTGCTAATGCCTTTGTGGATAAATAAGCACAAATATCCACAGACGCACTCCAAAATCCAGTGGAACATCTTCCCAGAAGAGTGAAAATTATTGTGACAGCACATCAGGAGTATATGTGGAATGAGCTGTTCAAAAAGCACACACAAATCTGATGGTCAGGGATACAGCCTTATAAAAAAATTGAAATTTAGAAGTCTGATTGCACCCTATATTTCGGAATTTTGAATCTGCACCGTATATTTTAGAAACGTCTTTAGCTAGTAGAGATTATTAGTAGTTATCAGTAGTGTACATCATTATAGAGATATAGAGATATGGATTGATAGTTCTGGATGTGTGGATAAGTGTATTTTTTTTTTAAGTTTGGTTTACTGATGGGGTTTTTGTAATTTTTGTATTTATTTATTTATTTATTTATTTATTTATTTATTTATTTATTTATTTATTTTTTACATAGCCTATTATTAAAAAGAAAATACATTAAAATAGACTGTATGGTTTCTTTTTCAGATAATAGTTTTTCTGCAAAGTATCAAAATTATCTGTCAATAGAATAAAAAAATGTAAAGCTTGAAATAAGTAAAAAAAAAAAAATGTTTTGTAGGTTTCTTAAACTAGGTTTAATAATATTATTGTAGTTTTTATTATAGGAAATTCTTGATAAATGTGACTATATTAGTATTATATTACTACTAATATTATACTAGTATTATATATTGTTCTATGTCTAATTTTCTTTGATACAATACAGATGCTGTAGCATTTTATATTTTGATATATCTATTATATGCTGTATATATATATATATATATATATATATATATATATATATATATATATATATATATATATATATATATATATATATATATATATATATATATACAGTGAGGAAAATAAGTATTTGAACACCCTGCTATTTTGCAAGTTCTCCCACTTAGAAATCATGGAGGGGTCTGAAATTGTCATCGTAGGTGGATGTCCACTGTGAGAGACATAATCTAAAAAAAAAAATCCAGAAATCACAATATATGATTTTTAAACTATTTATTTGTATGATACAGCTGCAAATAAGTATTTGAACACCTGTCTATCAGCTAGAATTCTGACCCTCAAAGACCTGTTAGTCTGCCTTTAAAATGTCCACCTCCACTACATTTATTATCCTAAATTAGATGCACCTGTTTGAGGTCGTTAGCTGCATAAAGACACCTGTCCACCCCATACAATCAGTAAGAATCCAACTACTAACATGGCCAAGACCAAAGAGCTGTCCAAAGACACTAGAGACAAAATTGTACATCTCCACAAGGCTGGAAAGGGCTATGGGGAAATTGCCAAGCAGCTTGGTGAAAAAAGGTCCACTGTTGGAGCAATGATTAGAAAATGGAAGAAGGTAAACATGACTGTCAATCTCCCTCGGACTGGGGCTTCATGCAAGATCTCACCTCGTGGGGTCTCAATGATCCTAAGGAAGGTGAGAAATCAGCCCAGAACTACATGGGAGGAGCTGGTCAATGACCTGAAAAGAGCTGGGACCACCGTTTCCAAGGTTACTGTTGGTAATACACTAAGACGTCATGGTTTGAAATCATGCATGGCACGGAAGGTTCCCCTGCTTAAACCAGCACATGTCCAGGCACGTCTTAAGTTTGCCAATGACTATTTGGATGATCCAGAGGAGTCATGGGAGAAAGTCATGTGGTCAGATGAGACCAAAATAGAACTTTTGGGTCATATTTCCACTAAACGTGTTTGGAGGAAGAAGAATGATGAGTACCATCCCAAGAACACCATCCCTACTGTGAAGCATGGGGGTGGTAGCATCATGCTTTGGGGGTGTTTTTCTGCACATGGGACAGGGTGACTGCACTGTATTAAGGAGAGGATGACCGGGGCCATGTATTGCGAGATTTTGGGGAACAACCTCCTTCCCTCAGTTAGAGCATTGAAGATGGGTCGAGGCTGGGTCTTCCAACATGACAATGACCCGAAGCACACAGCCAGGATAACCAAGGAGTGGCTCTGTAAGAAGCATATCAAGGTTCTGGCGTGGCCTAGCCAGTCTCCAGACCTAAACCCAATAGAGAATCTTTGGAGGGAGCTCAAACTCCGTGTTTCTCAGCGACAGGCCAGAAACCTGACTGATCTAGAGAAGATCTGTGTGGAGGAGTGGGCCAAAATCCCTCTTGCAGTGTGTGCAAACCTGGTGAAAAACTACAGGAAACGTTTGACCTCTGTAATTGCAAACAAAGGCTACTGTACCAAATATTAACATTGACTTTCTCAGGTGTTCAAATACTTATTTGCAGCTGTATCATACAAATAAATAGTTAAAAAAATCATACATTGTGATTTCTGGATTTTTTTTTTAGATTATGTCTCTCACAGTGGACATGCACCTACGATGACAATTTCAGACCCCTCCATGATTTCTAAGTGGGAGAACTTGCAAAATAGCAGGGTGTTCAAATACTTATTTTCCTCACTGTATATATATATATATATATATATATATATATATATATATATATATATATATATATTACACAGGTTCCGTACAGGTTCTCTGGTTTCCTGGTGTTTTATGCACTGGAGGTTGAAAGTTTTGAGTATTGCCTTCACTGACCATTTGCCACCATTATATAGGAGTATTATATAGGCAGTCATAACCAATGAAATGAATTGTATTGAATTGAATTGAATTGAATTGAATTTAATAGGAAAAATCAATAACAACAGATAACATCTCATGGAAATCAAAATGAAGAGATACAAAGGTGCTGTAAAATGAAAAGAATCCATTTTTAAATGTTTTATTATTATTATATTAATATTATTAATATTATTATTTGAGAATCAATTTTCCTGATTGGTTGCTTAGTGCAGTTTTTTATGCTTAATATAATTTTTTATATAGTATAATAGTTTTTCTGAAGTTCTCTCCTGCCACTGAAAAATTTAAATACATAAATACATAAATGAATAAGCAACTTCACAGGTTTTTTTTTGTGTTCTACAGTATGTTCTACAGTAAAAAAGAAAAAGGTATCTAAAATCTTAAACCATCAGCACTTACTGGCAGGAAATCAATCCGACACTGTGCTATTAAGTGATCGAAAATTGCTCTGTGGACATTATGAGCTAGCCTTCGATTGCTCTGATAGCACAATTCCTCAGTACAAATGACTCATGAGAGCCTGAGCACCATCACTACTTCCTCTGAGCCACAGTTTCCAACAGTATATATTGCCATAGTGGGGTGAAACGTTCTGTATTCACCTGTACATGCACTGACCGAGAGGTCCTGTGTATTATTTCAATGGTAAAGAGGTTTGTGTTGTTAGAAGCTAAAGTATGAATTGTGACACTGAAATACGCTACTCATTAACGCACACATAAATTAGCCCATGTTATAGCTATTAGCATTGTTATCCTCTCATTTATTATTTAAACATCAAGTTGCTCCCAGCTATGCACACATAAAAGTGATAAATGGGCTTTATATGTTGTAAGAACTTTTTATTTTTTTTTATTTACATGTAATTCATTATGATAGCTTTTTAATAGAGGTCATTACTATAGTTTCCTGCAGTATAAATATCCCTGTGCCATTAGCAGTTAGTGTAGTTGATGGTTAGATAAACAAATGTCCTAATAAAAGTTTGATTATGTTTCCGAATGTGTTGCATTAAAAAAAAATATAATAATCTAAGATAAACATAAAAACCAAGATGAACATAGTTTAATTTGACAGATGTTAAGATAAGTTTTTTTTGCTAAATTATTTGCCTACACCAATCAAAAGCTTGCACGGCTCACGTTCCCACATCACTTCATTTCCCATATGCTTAGATTTATTTTGGCAGTAATGCATCTCCAGTCCACAGCCCAAATGTGAGCATCAAAAGGATCTCTATTTTAACTCCTGTCTCTTTCTAATTCACTCATATCATCAGTGATTACTGCTACCACCCCGTCCAGCAATCCGGTGTATTGGCAGCGAGGCGGTTTCTGCAGAGAGAGAAAGAGTATGCCTTGCATCTCAAATATGTTTTCTCTCAACTACTTTTCTGGCATGATCTTCTGTCTCAACTCGGTACAAATTCACAAGTTTAATCTAAAGCTGAGCTTTAGACAGTCGCTGGGAATTGGCATAAAGTCTACATCTTCCCAGAAATATTCGAGCAACATCAAGGAGCAGGAAGCACATAAAACCTTTTTTTTTAAGTCTTCCACCCACACCGATGCAGGAACCAGTATTCCAAGACACATCCATCCACATGAAATTGGCTTGCAATTAAATGCTTGGCATCTATTTTTGAGACTGAATGAAGTCTTGATGAGCAGACTTTCCTCAGTCAACGTGCAATCCTGATAGAACGGCAAGCCTTATCACTTGAGAAATCACCCCGAACTTTGCCAGTGCCTTAAAGAGCACACACAATTCCGTTATTTGATCTGCTCTCGTTCCGGTTGCCTGATTGCACATGTGCAGTAGAGCTCTGAAAGCTCTGAACTGGTTACCTATTACTGATTTTAAAATGTACTATAATAGTGACCATTACAACCCTCAACCAAACCCCCTTTAGTTTAAAGCCCGACAATGCCACAGCCATCCGTATCAGGGGAAAACTTGCACATGAGCTCTGGGTGGGAGGGAAATATTTATATTTTTTGTTCCTTGTCACTGACACTAGCCAATCATAGAAATCTTTGAGTTCATGTATGCGTAAGAGGGCAGATAGCATTTTTTTTTTCAATCCTGCTTTGCTACATTGTGATGATATAGTTCTAAAAAAATTAAAGGATGAGAAGGTTTGTTTAATGTATCTCAAAGGAAGTCCATGTTTGCCCCGCCGTCCAGACTTTATAGTTTTTGACAAATGTTGCACATGTGTACTTTGTGTTGTTAGTTTGGAGTTCTTGGTAGTTCTGTGTTCCTTTTGTTTGATACAGCATCTTTGTCCTGGGGAAACGGTGTTTGGTTTCACTGTGTACTGCACGGTATATGGTTGGAATGACAATAACGCCTTGATTAAATACCTTGACTTGACTTGAGCTGTCGTGATAGAGAGTGGATAAAGTGGAAAATGGTAAGACCCCCATACCCCCTTTACATACAGCACATATTCACATATAGCCTTATCCAATTACTGCCAAACTTCTCTTGATGAGGGTCTTCACGACCTAAGAAATGGAGAAAATGGAGAAATCCATGGTGTTTAATGTCGGGACGCACCTGTTTCGGCATTCGGAGTGCAAACCCGTAGTGAGGGGTGGGGGGTTGTGTCGTCCAGTGCAGCGAGAGGAAAGTGAACACTGACCGACAAGTGCTGACACAACCGCTTCATCCTGCTCTGCATACCATCAGAGGGGGAAGACACTTAACGAGTCGACGAGGCCCATTACTGGCAGGGTCAGTGTCAGGGCTGAAATGATTTCACGCTTGGATTCAACATCTGGCACACTATGTGACAGGTGCAGAGAGAAAAAAAAAAAAAAGCACCCGCCGAGGTCCCGACAATGTAGGCATTTCAGATCTGCTGCCACACTCTCCAGTGATAAAGTGCTAGCTCATGTGAAACCTGGACCTGGAAAGGAATGGGAATGAGAGCACTAGCACTATAGGCCCTGTAGTGTTTTATAATGATCTGTCTTCTAGCAGGACATGATTCCGAGGCGCCTTTCAGACAACGTGACAAATTGCAAGGAACGTTGATTGATTTTCGGATAAATAAGAGGCAATAAGAGACAAAATGCACAAGCAGAAAAGAGATGGAGATGCATAATATGCAAGTATAATTAAGACTATCACTTGTTCATGTGGCAACTGACACTTTAGCAGTAAAACTGTTTGAGGACAAAAAAACAGGAGGGTCTCTCTCTTTCTCTCTCTCTCTCTCTCTCTCTCTCTCTCACTCTCTCTCTCTCTCTCTCTCTCTCTCTCATTCACACGTTCACAATGAAATATACTGCCTGTCGGAGAGGTTTCTGTGTGAAGCAAGCTGGCTAAAATGAATGGCTGTTTTCACATGATCCTAATGCAAAAAGTAAAAAAAAAAAAAAAGACCAAAATTCACTTCCTGGATTCTGCTGTAAAACAGCACTTACTTATCTCTGGGCTTTATAATTAAATTCTTAATTACACAACTGTGCTGGAAATCTCATTCCAAGCCTTCTGCAATTAAATCTAATGTTACATTGGCTTAATGATCATCACCAAAGAACTTTGTCTTTCACAGCGCATACAAGAGCACCTCGAAACAACAGTCCAGCTGTCTATCTCTATGGGCACATACACAACTTGCCTTGCACTCTATCTGACCTGTGTGAATAAAAGACAGACTAGAGGGACATATGATGGCAGGAAGACATCACAGGAGACAGCTCCAAAGCGCACTTTCCAGTTCTTAGTGCAGATGGCTTTCTGTGAAATGATCGGTTTCAAGAGTCTTCCTTGGACAAACTATATTGTCAGAAATATTATACATAGGCTCAGGAGGAACAAAAAAAAAAACCTAAGTTTGATGTCAGTGCTATAATCGGGGACATTGTGTTTTCACTAAAGCAACCCAAGTCAGTTCACGGGTGGGATGGGAATAACAACAGAATGCCAATTTATTTACAGGACGGAGCGAAAGTTCTAGAAATAGCTTGATTCACAACAATGAAGCAACATCTCGGCTTCATTTTTATCCACCTGAATTAGCTACGGGCGCAGTTCAATTTTCACATTATCAGAGATGAAATCTTTGGTGAAAATATTACCAGAAGTGAAGTTGGCCTGCTTAAAATTGATTACAGCAATTTCATGGCACTGGGCGTTTTAGGCTGAAGGGGACTGCTTACTTCACTGTGAAATGTGTCATGAGTGACTGCCTAAACTCAATAGAGCCGGAATCCCATTCACACCCGGGCATTTATAACCATTACTGCCAGCATTTGAAACGCAACGGGACTATAAATATCATGTTAACTTTTCACCCTTCGTTTATCCTTATTGACAAATCAATCAAAGCACGCTGTCAGTTCCTTTATAGACCTTCCCAAGAGCATGTGACCACCAGGCTAGTACTCCAGCATCCTTCATGAGCTATCAAATCTGTGGCTGGTGCTGAACTTATGTTTGTTTTCCTTAAAAATGTCCTAATACACTTGGGGGAAAAAAAAATTAAGTAAAATAATAAATAAAATATGTTTATGATCTAATATTTCTTATGATGACATTCTAATGAATAATAAAAAAAAAATTATATATTTGTACATTATACCCATAAAATAAGACTAGTTAAAGTGGATATATATATATATAAATATATAGATATATATATATATATAAAATAAAAAAAATTATTAACAGTCTAATACTTAATTATCTTATAAATGGTATTAAATCTAATAATTTGGTTTTTAATGATAATAATAGTTTGTGTTACTGTAGGCTAATCATTGGAAATCCTAAATAAATATGCTTATTAATACATTTTAAACCAAAAATATAACTACTGGAGATTTGAAGTTGTTTACATTTATGTAAAATATGTTTGCTTATTTTATATCATTTCAAGCTTTATGGTGTCCTGTTTTATTGGCAGAAAATATTTATTCTCTAAAATTAAATGCTTAAAAATATATATTTTTTTATATAATAATAAAAAATAAAAAAAAAATAATAAAAAAAACTTTAAGCTTAAAATTGCTTTCAAATGTCATGTAAAGATGAGAAAAATGGAAGCAAATCGTTCCATTCCAATTCAAGAGTGCACTCAGTAATAACTAATACAAAAGAACTTTAAAAAAGTATTGTGATGCCTCAATAGCTGATGGGAGTTGAAGTCCAGGGCCATATTCCTGTCATAACAATATCTATAAATAGTATAAATAATTAAATATTTATAAATAATATAATACTCAATAAGTCTGTCTTACCAAAATAATAATAAATAGTAGTTTTCATGAATATTTATGTTTATGTACCTAAATAAATCAAAACACAACTATTTATATTAGTAGTGTCTATTTATGTGCTTAGAATAGGGTTAGGATTACAATAGATTTATTGTCAATTTATAAATTTATAAACTTATAAAGATTTTTTTCTTAAAAAAAAAACAATGCACAAAAATACTATTAATATTCCAATTAGATATTTATATATTTAAAAATGAAAACCAATATAATATTTTTAACAAAAAAAAGATCTGATCAAATATCAGAAAATCTCAATCAGAAAAATAATACAGAGTGATTTTAATGAAATTCTACGAGATAAAAGTTCGCAATGCTTTTGCGAACTAATGTTTTTTTTGTATCATCTATACATCTTTAATTACCACACAGGTGTCTGTAATATATTAATAACCACAAGTTTTCACATTAACAAGACGATGGTGGTGATCTGACGCCCACTGTCTAAAGAAAAAAAAGCAAAGATTTACTAATAGAATATTTATACACTTGGAGCTGAGATGGTGTTTCATCCATCTTCATTACTGCACTTATTACATTGAAGAGAATGAACTGCATTTACTGCCTTTTTAAGTGGCTGTTTAGAAAAAAAATAAAAATCTGCTAGTGAAACTCGCTTTGAGCTTCATTTCAGTGGCAGGCCCAGTATAAGGTCAAACCCAATTACAGATATTTGGCCCGGGGCGCTATGTGACTCTGCGCACAATGAAGCCTTAACCATTCAAATTAGAGGCTGAAACAGAAACAAAAGACGAAAATTAAACCCTGACACATGAACCTGATTCAGCAACACTCCACTCCTTCATCCGCTTCTGTATGTCAGGAAAGCCATATTTAGCAAATCAGAGGGTAGAAAGCGAAATGAAAGGACTGCGATTTAATTTGCATGCTCAACTTTTTTTTCTTCTTTAAAAGAGCAAATTATTCCCCCTATGTTCTATCAAAGCAAAATGCCAGCTCACTATAGCACTTAACACATAATTAAACTGTGTGAAAAGTTTCTGTCTAGTGCTGTTAGAATCCATGGGGTCTTTTATTTTAAGCTGCATAGTACTGGATTTATATTGGTGTATATTGGTGTTATATTGACATGCCCAAATGGAGATAATGACTCATTAATAGAATCTTAAACATTTGCATGAATTATATATCACATCTGGTCATGTTAAGTTCCAAGTTGCAAAGTCCATGTTTATCATGTTTTTCCCACATTTAAACTCAACAATATAGGAGCTTGTGCTTTGCTACGAATTTCACAAGTTCACGGGTTTATTTACATAACATGGGCATGGAATATAGATGAGTTTATAATGTGCTAAAAGAGTAAACTATATAGGTTACAATATGAAAAATAGACAATACAAAAGCGCAAGACTGTAACGTAGCAAAAAGGAACTAAAATAATTGTAAATAATTAGCTAAATATTTGCAGGTCTGCTACAATGCTACGTAGCATACTTTCTTTTAAAATAATTTAGTGCATACTTTCAGATCATAAAGAACCCATATGTCTCAATAAGCATAGAATTTTCTCATTCTTTCACCAAGAGCCACATATTTCAATTCTGAATTCCTTTAACTTGTTTTCTCTCAGTAATATGTGAATGTTGTCTATAACTACTGTGCACTTCGGCTTGAAATACTTTCATTATACTTTGAAAATCTCAAAAGACTTCATTTATTATCAGTTATGCGCAATGTACATTTAGTTTTGCACTCTCAACCCTCAACCCTGAACTTCTAATATTTCAATAGGGAAGGACATGAATTAATAACTTAGAAGTAAGTTCTTTTTTTAATATTAGTTAATTTTCAATGGTATTGTGATATTTACTAATGTTCATTTTAAATGTAGAATCTATTACTGTTACTCACAATATAGCGAAAGTAAATTATTAATTAATGCTATATCCTGTTTACATTCTGTTCAGGATTAGTCCCTATGTCAATTTCTTTCAGAACCATGTAAAGCTGAAGAATAAATGTGGGTATTGTGTTAACAATATATTATTTATAAGCCACTAATTTATTTATTGTTTCTTTAAGAAAAAATCCTTCTATTAATATTTACTTTGTGGGGTAAAGGTTTTGGCGCAACTATTATTTCCAGTCTTTCTTTCCCAAACTGTTACCAAAAAGCCAGAGGCACACAATTGGAAAGGATGTATTATTTATGTGGTAGCATTACATTTTCCCTTCCCTTGGACTAGGAGGCCAAAGCATGTTCCATCATGGCAATGCCCCTGTGCACAAAGCTACTTAGTGGACTGGAAGAACTTGAGTGACCTGCTATAGGATGTGGACCTCACCCCTACTGAACACCTTTGGATTTCACTGGGATGCTGAATTCACCTCAGACCTCCTCATCCTACATCAGTACATTCTGTACTAACACACTTGTGACTGAATAAGATCAAATCTCCACAAGCACACTCCAAAATCTAGTGGAACATCATGAAACAAATCGGGATTATCTGTGGATTAGGATGTTAAAAAGCACGTAAAGGTGGTCAGGTGTCCAGAACTTTTGTTCATATTGTGTACCATGGGCCTGCATGATAGAGAGTAGCATGAATAATAATATTAATTCACTGTATTAAGTGGAAAATGTGCCATGAAGATTTCTGAAGATTTCTGAACTACATCATGAACACCTTCTTTACTATCCATCTACTATTTACTTCTATCTTTACTCCCTCTGTATTCCACCAGCTAACAACATCACTGAATGAAAATCAAGTCAAGTCAAGTCAAGTTTATTTCTATAGCGCTTTTCACAACAGACATTGTCTCAAAGCAGCTTTACACAAATCAACAGTTCAGGTGAATGGTGTGAATTTGTCCCTGATGAGCAGCCGTGGCGACTGTGGCAAGGAAAAACTCCCTTAGATGTTATGAGGAAGAAACCTTGAGAGTAACCAGACTCAAAAGGGGAACCCATCCTCATTTGGGTGACATCAAGAGTGTGATTATAGACTTTAAACAATACAGAACACTGGAGAGAGAGAACTAACATGATTACTGGAGTATAAGATTATAAGTGATGTTCTTTCTGCAGTCTTATACAGTCTATATGGTCAGTAGCTCCTAGTTTTATAAGCTCAGCATTTGTGATCATCACAGATCCAGCATCAGCTTCTCCATGCCAGAGCCTTTAAACACTCCAGGAGGTCCAATGTCAAACTCCACACATGTAGCGGGATCCAATTGGCACTGGTACGTCTCTAGATGGTTCGGGATGTTTGCGAGTTCGGCATCTACTTCTTCAAAGGTCCGTAATCATCACGAGGTGGGAGGTGACTGGAGCTGGCCAAACCTCAGGGTGTCTCGGGATGGGGAGAGAAAGAGAAGCAGTGGAGAGGAATTAGCGTAGCTGCTGTTCATGATATTAACAGCACAAGTTGATAATGTGCATGTGATCAGATGTTCTGGAGCACAAAGTTATGATATGTGATGTGTGTTATGTGTAGGCTTTGCTAAAAAGATATGTTTTTAATCTACACTTAAACTGGGTGAGTGTGTCTGAGCCCCGAACACTGTCAGGAAGACTATTCCAGAGTTTAGGAGCTAAATGTGAAAATGCTCTACCACCTTTAGTGGACTTTGCTATTCTAGGAGCTACTAGAAGCCCAGAGTTTTGAGATCTCAGGGAGCGTGGCGGATTGTAGCGTGTTAAAAGACTGGATAGATACATAGGAGCCAAACCATTTAGTGCTTTATAAGTGAGAAGTAATAGTTTGTAGTCTATTCGAAACTTAACCGGAAGCCAATGTAGGGACGATAAGATTGGGGTTATGTGATCATATTTTCTTAACCTTGTGAGAATTCTGGCTGCTGCATTCTGGAGTAACTGAAGCTTGTTTATTAATGACGCAGGACATCCACCTAGTAATGCATTACAGTAGTCTATTGTGGAGGTCATAAACGCATGGACGAGCTTCTCTGCATCGGATATAGACAACATATTTCTTAACTTAGAAATATTTCTAAGGTGAAAGAAGGCTGTTTTTGTAACTTGGTTGATATGATAATTAAAAGACAAGTTGCTGTCTAAAATAACTCCCAGGTCTTTTACCGTTGAACTAGTGGTTACAGAACATCCGTCTAAATGCAGGTTGAGATGCTGGAGCTTCTGTATACTAGTTTTTGGGCCAATGAGCAAAATCTCAGTCTTATCAGAATTTAAAAGTTATGGGTCATCCAATCTCTTATTTCCTTAACACACTCAGTTATCCGAGTTAATTGAGCTGTATCGCCTGGTTTAGATGAGATATATAGCTGAGTATTATCAGCATAACAATGGAAGCTAATTAATGGAAGAAAATGACCTAAAGTTCTGAAGGCATGACCTTTGTGTAATATATATTTCTACACTTGCTGCCTGGTATGCTTGTTCTGTAGTCTTGTGTTTGTGTTGATCAGAAATTGCATCTCTACCACTTCCTACCACATTTATATTTGTAAATACAGTGTAATAGATCCTGAAATTGCCTGTTTTCATCCTTTTTTTATTTACGGGAATCCTTAGGGACATCCTGGCAGTGTCTAAGCCCTTCTTAAATATCGTCACACTTTACCATCCAAACAAATATACAGTAGGTAGAGTATACTGGGCATAAATTCGTAATTTGACTCTTTTATTTTTTTCAAGATTTTCCCCTAATTGAGCGATACCCTACAGGGGTCTAAACAGAAACCCAAGGTGTCTGTAAATGATCTTTACAACTTTGATATATTATAAAAAGTCCTACAGAAGGAGTCAAAATTTGCTCATTTTACAAAGAAAAACATTCATATTTTTTGCACTTTTAATCATTTGTAAGTCTTTATTCCACAAATTTTTTTTTTAACTATTTAGGTTCCTATAGATTTCAAAACTGGTCAAATTTGACCAGATAGTATTGTAACACTACTGCTAATCATTACATGTCTCCATTGTCATCATGACATTAGCAGCAATGCTTGTCAAGCACATTTTTTATTAATAATCATATGCCAGAAACTGCAAAAATGCACCATAGTGTCATGCCATTAGGACACATGTATCCTGAATATCCTCACACTATAACCGCTGATGATTCTTTTACAATGGCAGCATGCTGTGTGTTACTATGTGGGACAAATGAGATGTGTTATATGTTGGCTGCCAAAATGGCTGGACAGGATTAAATCGGCCCAGACTGGGTTGCGCTCACTGAGTTCAGAGTGCAAGTGTAAAGGGATAATTTTGTTTTTGAGATCATGCTGGGGGTCAAATATAAGACAATTTATCATATAGTACAAATAATTGAATTACAAATTAAATATCAAGTAGAACTCAATTTATAGTAGTATATGCGCTGTATAATATAGTCTTCTTCTTCTTCTTTTGGCTGCTCCCATTAGGGTTCATCCGTCTCCATACCCCCCCTGTCCTCTACATCTGCCTCTTTTAAACCAACTACCTGCATGTCTTCCCACCACATCCATAAACCTCCTCCTTGGTCTTCCTTTTTTCCTACTTCCTTGAGGTTCCATTCACAGCATTTACCTACCGATGTACCCCATGTCCCTCCTCTGCACATGTCCAAACCATCTCAATCTCGCCTCCCTCACCTTGCCTCCAAAACGTCCAACATGCTCTGTCTCGCTAATAAACTAATTTCTAATTCTGTCCATCCTCGTCACTCCTAATGAAAACCTGAACAACTTCAGCTCTGCTACCTCCAGCTCCACCTCCTGTCTTTTACTCAATGCCACTGTCTCTAATCGATACAACATCTCAGGTCTCACCACAGTCCTATAAACTTTCCCTTTCATTCTTGCAGATACCCTTCTATCACAAATCACTCCTGCTATCACTCTTCTCCACCCACTCCACCCTGCCTGCACAATTTCTTTCACTTCTCTAACACAATCTCCATTACTTTGCACTGTTGACCCCTGTATAATATAGTAATATATAATATTTTCAGCTTTCTACCTGTACAGAAATTCTGGTGTATGTTAATTCTATTTTTATTATGTGAAATTATATTTTATATACTATGTTTATGTCACAGGCAGTCTTCTTTAATTAGGATGTCTGACCTTGCTGGGACCATGGCCAGGTTTCGATCAATTCCAAAATCTAATCAGCTCATCTGCTGGTTAAAAATGATCATTTCTATATCTGAATCTAAATCATTCAAACCTTAAAGCAATTGTTCGTGAGACATCACACTAATGAGAAGTTGCTGTCTGGTGCATTTACAGTTTCACCACCTAGTGGCAGAGGCAGTAAGTTCATCACCAGGATTATTAAAGCTTATGTAAATGTTATCTTTAATGAAAGAGGCATTGACATGCTGAGACAGGTTTGGGTCACCTCATTCAAGAGAAAATCTAATGCTACCACATCTAAGGCATTCAATCCATCCAGTTTAGTTGTAACAGTTTGGGGAAAAACCACATATGATTGGAAAAGGCAGGTTTATCAATACTTTTTATACAATCTTTTATTACATCTAAAAAAATAAGTTATAAAAATGTGTTCCAAACAGATATGTCTACAAGTAGGACTGCACTGCCTTTCATGCAAGAGCTCCATTTCTTTTAAAACATTACTGGCATATATAGAAATAAAAATGAAAAAGTTATTTTGGTGTATATATTTTATACACCAAGCAGATACAGATACTCACACTGGTTTCTGGGTATTGTTACAGCTGAGTCTGTAAGTCTGCGTATTAAGAATGTTAAAAGGACTGACATTAAAACATACAAATACAAATAACATTCATTTGTTCTCAGCGCTTTTTCATGGTGACAATATTCTATAGGATGTGGGGAAAAGGCAGGTTTCAGATACATGCTATAGTCTGCATTGTTTCAGATACATACTATAAAATATACGCAGCACAATAAAAAGTGTTAAAAGTGTAACGTTTTTATTCTGATGACATACTGTCACTCCCCCATCAATCACAGTAACACCAGCCAATCATGGGCATCTGTAAACTCAAGCATGCTAAAGGATGCAGGTTTCGTAGTTGGCTGATTTCCTGTGTTTTAAAAATAGCGTTCATCCTAAAAGTTGGTAGCTGCGCTGTGATAAATTTATAGATATATTTGCTATGGATACATACAGTATATTTACAGTATGGTACGGTAATTAATGAGAAGAAAATAAGAAAAAAAAAAACATTTAAACGATTGTAGTATCAAGCGGGTCTGAATACTTTCAGAAGTGTGTGTGTGTGTGTGTGTGTGTGTGTGTGTGTGTGTGTGTGTGTGTGTGTGTGTGTGTGTGTGTGTGTGTGTATACAGTTTATATAGACAGATTGACACTGTATAAATATACTGTATATACTTATAAGCACAATTCATAAAATCTTGGAGATACAGGTCAAAAACTTCAGTTAATGTTCACATAAATAATAGCTGTTAGTGCAGGATGTATATTTGAGAAACTGCTGACTTTCTGGACAAAAAACATTAAGAAAACAGCAAATCTGCAGCCTGATGCACCTTGTTATTGAGAGCTCAGAGGAAAATTACCAAATGGACATTCAATCAATATTAAATCAATTAATTACTCTTTACAATGGTGGCATCTCAGAGTGCAGAAGACATTGAACCTTGAGGTGGATGGACTAGAGGAGCAAAAGACGTTTTCAGGTTACAGGTCCTATCAGCAAAGGGCACATTCTGGATTATTCTTATTCTGGCCACAGACTCACCCAAACTGGAGAGAAGGAGATTTGAATAGTGACTGTATGTGTATGCATATATGTAAACACACACACACACACACACACACACACACACACACACACACACACACACACACAGAGTGTAATAATTTTCTACAGTTGTGATTATAAACATATCTGTCTTACTTATACAATAATGGATTTCTGCTAACATTCACCACCGTTAATGTTAACCCGGTTATGAAAGCTTAATGATGCAGTACAAAGCATTTCTTCAAGGTGAACAAAAGGACATGCATCTTCTCGTTCTGCTTGTGGCCTCGCTCGTCCCGATTCTGCTCCTCGTTCATTACAGAATTTTGCAATCTCCATCAGTTCAGTAACTAAGACAAACCCTGGTAAAAGTTTCATCTTCAGCCCATAACGCAGATCAAAGCTCATCTTCGTCTCTCACGTTCTTCCCAACTTCAACTGGCAAGGGAGAAAATCAAAGGTCATAGACTCGTAAACATAGCGTATAAGTAGATGAATGTTATTTACTGTTTCACACAAAACCACTTTAGGGTAAGTTAAGATGTGATGTATTTAAGCCTAATATGATTCCGGTGCGTCAGGGTTTTTCGAGATGATATCCTGTAAATAATGTGGCCAAAGCTGAAAGCCAGTTTGCTGAAATCAATTTTGCCTTGTAGTATTGCTGTAACGGCTGGAACATCTCCTCATTCTGCACTAATATGGGCATCACATTTCTAACGTCAGTTTTCATTGACCTGAAGGTTAGAAATAGAATAAAGGAATTGGGGTCTTTGAAAATGTATTGCCTTGTGACTGAGAAACATTTGCTGTTGGGGGAAAATAAAAACAAAGGATGGTGCAGCATTTTAAAAACAGTGTGAAGGATGATGAGAGAGTGAGAGAGAATAAGAGAGAGAAAGAGGAGCATTGCTATACAAATTCATTCTTTATAAAGCAATTGTGCATAAATTCAAAGCCATGCACCAGGACAGATGTATACCCTGAGTCATGCAGTACTGCTAGAATATATCACATAAGGAAAATTGATATGCATTTTCTGTCTACACTGAGTAAGGTTCTGTGCTTCTGTTTGGGAAGCAGCGTTGGTTTAAAAGAAATGCATAAAAATCACAGCATGTAAAGGGTGGATTAGCAAATTCAAGAACGGTTCTTGGTAACAATTTGGTACGTGAGGTTTTGAGGGGGGGGAATCTGACATTGTACACAGTCATTAAATGAATATGTCATAATCAGTACATCCTGTCATGACAAAAGGACACTTTTTTTATACTTGTAGGATTTTCAGGGCTCATTATTTGATAAGGTTTTTGAAGAGCCACTGTTCCAAAACGTTCACTGAACCTAGAAAAAAATAGTGCTTTTTGCCATAATATAGAACACTCTTTAGCAGTTTCTAGCTCTTTGCAGGAAACGCTTTTAAGCCCTCTTTGCTCCTTCCTGTCAGTTATTCCAGAGTCCTGAGTTTATAGCTACTTCAAAGGTGAGGCAAAACTGAAGCAGTCAGAAGAAAGATGAGAAGTAAGGCGAGTGGACGAAAGGAAGGGATACATAAGCATGCTGGCAATGAAGCCGGACCTAAAGAGAGACCGTCCAATTCCCCCGAGAGGATCCAGACACATTGCGCCCACACATTCGTTCCAGATATAATTATAGCATCGGATTATTAGCAGCTATGTGTGATTTGCAGACTTTCTCCAACCCGAAAAAAAAGCATAGACTGCTTATTTTTGGATAGTATCAATTCACAACACATTGTTCTGTGTCGCGAAAGGTTACGAACAGGGCTTATACCTACGAGAGCTGGTGACTTATTAGACGGCAGAATTACAAAAATCCCAGATCTGACAATCAAAGCGTTTTGGCTCTGTGTGTCATTGTCAGGTACGTTGCAACACTCGAGTGGGTTTTCGACAGGCACCGGCAGCCAGGAGGCCTAGTTCAGTGTGCTCATCTGTCAGTCGGCAAATCACAGCACAGATTTCTCAGATCTTATGAAATAAAAAACATTCCGTCTGTCTTTTGTGCAGCAAAAATGAGTCAACCTGTTTTGTAATTTTTTTTTAAATACACTACATTAGTATTCTGTTTGAGTGCTAGTGTTGTATAGGCAGCTTCAAATCATTTTCACATGGACTGTGAACGGCTTTATTCAAATCAATAAATGGCTGCAATTAAACTCTGGTCGTCACATTTCCCCCACCCTCGTCTAGGCCATACTTTTTGTGTGGCTCAGCCGTACACCGGTCTATTATTGTCTGCACAAAATAGCGTGTTTTTCTCAAATCAAACAAATGATGCTTTCCTCCCTGTGCTCCAGCCTGATCCTGCCTAATCGCTGCCACCCAAGAGGGTCATATCACCCTTCCATCGACGCATATTTCAACCTGAGACATCGTCGACTGGTAATTTGTCTGCTGTATTTATGGAGAGTCTCAAAATAAGATTGCTATTTGCATGAGTTATGATATGCCATAAAAAACTGAAAAGCTCATACATACTAAATGACACAACCATCTGTTTTTTCAAGCAGAAACAAAAAAAAACACAACTAGGAGCCGTACCAGGGCCGGAAGAATGGGAAATGTGACAGACAGGATTCAGTTTGAGGAATGGCGCTAATGTTTTCTGTCATCGCCCTCGGAATCATTCATAGTTATGTCAATAATGGCTGGCAACAGGAATTTGTGTCGAAACTGCTAAAGCGCCTGTTTTCTAATTAACCTCTGTTAGGCCACGGCACAGCGCTAAAGCTATTGCTATCTGTCAAGACGCCTGATATACATAGCTTTCAGCGGATATTAGACGAAAAAGGCAAATACAGTGTTGTCTGAGTGCATGTTGTGTGTGTGAGACTTTGGGTGTCAGTGTGTGTGTGTGTGTGTGTGTGTGTGTGTGTGTGTGTGTGTGTGTGTGTGTGTGTGTGTGTGTGTGTGTGTGTGTGTGAGTGAGACAGAGAGAGAATCAGGGAGGGGCTGAAAGCGCTGTGATAAATAACTACATAGATTCTCACGTCGCCGAGTTGCATATTTCATGCCTTGACTACCAGCCAAATGAAAATGTCCCTTCAATAGCACTCCTACCTTGACATTGACTAATGTTTCCCCGCACAACTAACAATGATAAAAACCAAGCATGCGTCCACTTTTTTTTTCTCAGGATTCTATATAGTGAGATGCATATTTTCTCTAATTAGTGCCAGTTCTTCATGTACATAAATCCCAAGAACACACACACAAACACACACACACACACACACACACACACACACACACACACACACACACGGTGCTAGGCCCCCAGGTAATAATTTCATCTTGAATTGTTATTTATCATTGATTTATGTGTTACACGCCTGGTACATTTTCACAAAAACAGGCAAAGGCTCCTCAGGACTGTTTACATTTGCCCCCCAAAAAAGACATTTTAGCATTAAAAGCATGGAGGTAGTCGAATTTATCTAGTGCATAAGATCAATAAACCTATTTCTATTATTTTACCCACAGTAAAACCTTACCTTCAAGCTTTTTTTTTCTCATTCTATTGTCAGATCATTTGTCTCCTTAATAAAAATAAAAAAATGCTTCATATTCATCACATTTATAATTTATTAGTTATTTTCTAATAAAGAAGAAAACTTTGAAATATGAACAAATGTCTAGAAATAGGATTAATACTATTATATCTGGTTTACTGTAATCTTATAGTAGTTTAATAGATTTATTTGACTATTCTAAATTTACAACATTGACGTTTTACTGGCTAAATGTGTTGCGAAATAAGGGCAACGCATTGCTAACATTATTTACAAAAACATTATCTGTTTTTTTTTTTTTCCTGTTGTCTGTTTGTCTTATTAAAAGCGTGTAGGTTTCTGACAACCATATTTTAAATGTAAACTAATTGCTGTTTTATAGATTCTCTTGATTGCTATGAACTCTGAAATGGAGAAGAACCACATATGGCAGGAAAGATCAGGTGTCCCAATACTTTTGTACATATAGTATATACACTACAGCAACTTGTTCTCCATTTCTTGTACACTATATAGACAAATGTTTGTGGACACCTGACCATTAGATTTGTCTGTGCTGTTTGAACATCCTATTCCACATTTAGTCCTGTTTTGCTGTTATAATAACCTCCACTCTTCTGGGAAGATGTTCCACAAAATTTTTAATTGTACTTGTGGGTATTTCAGATTATTCAGTGACAATTGTTTTAGCAAAGTCAGGTACTGATGGAGGTGTGGTGAGGAGGCCTGGGATGCATTCACTGTTCTAAATTATCCCAAAGGTGTTCAATAGGAAGGTCAGAGATCTTTAGCAGACCACTCAAGAAGTTTAAGTCCAATTTATATGGACTTTATCTTAATGGAGGGCACAGGGGCATTGTCATTTGTCGTTTGGGTCCCTAGCTCAAGTGAAGGGAAAATGTAATGATATCGCATCCAAAGACACTCTATACAATTGTGTGTTGCCAGTTTGGGCAAGAATCACATATGGCCAGAAAAATCAGGTGTCCCAGTACTTTTGTTCATAAAGTGTATTTGTGATACATGATCAATCGAAAATGGCTTGCGTGAAATTGCATCTTTTGTTAGTTCTGACGGAAAAAGTAAATGAATAGAAAGAAGAAATGCTTGAATGGGCCTTTGGTTTCATAAAGCACTATACTGCTGACTCCAACTTTCCGAAGTCATAATGTTACTTTTCAACTATTCAGAACTTCTCTCTCTATCACTCTCTAACGGCCTCTTGAGGACTGGAACACTGAGCTTTATGGCAGCTACAATAAAGCAATATTGAATGTTGGGTATAAACAAGAAGGTGTGTTAGCAAAGTTTTGGATGGGCGTTGTCATTTACATTCACGTAGATACGTAAGGTATTCTAATATTGGTATTCTGCTATTGTAGTCCAGGCACTAATCAACCTTCATAAAAAAATATCAGAAAGTTTTTTTGGAAATCAGTCCTGTCTTGTTAATTCTAACCTCCCAACTCTTTATAAGCACAGAAAGCCACAGAAAGGATGCAACCAGCAAAATATATGACTGTGGAGTCAAAGTGGAGCGCTCAGTCTAGTTTAGTGTATAGTGTGTAGCTTCTCTTCACCTCCACGAACCTTTGATGTCCCTCAGAATAAAGAAAAGTCCTGGACAACACAAAAGCTTCTTCAGTGTTCCTCGTTCAGCCTGTATTTTTACAGCAGCCTTGCAGCAAATCTGAATTATTGACACCCATGACAAATACACGACTCTTTATATAATACATAATAAAGAAGCTTGCATTATTATTGGAAATGAATCGTAATTAAGGTTTTTGTTTGTTTGTTTTGTTTACACACACTGAGGAGCGAACATAAACATTAACTGGTTGATCTTTTGTTAGCAAAACGCTAGTTCACTCTTTTCGATTTCGCTCAAGAGAGCGTCTGTATGTTACTGGATCTAAAGCTAATATTTAATCAATTACATTTTAAGGTGAATAGTGCTGCTTTGTTTAAAGTTTATTCAAGTTGATTAAATGTCATCTGATCTCAGGGTTGAGGAGACCATTCTGAGTGCCTGAGTAGGAATTCTGAGTTAACAGGGGATTGTCTTCACTATGTTTCTGATCAAAGGTCAGAAATGACGCGCTATAACCTTTAGCTGAGTCATACAGCGACTACCCTGATGCAGAGTTTCGTTCACTGGCGTCATTTTATATTCTATGTTTTAGGGAAGGAAATGATATATAAAATCAAACCAGCCTGCATTAAAAATTTAATAAATACACAGAACAAATAACAAAGGAAAAGATGATGTAGAGGCCGAGTTCTTATCCCACAGGCCATCAGACTTAGACACCACAAATCAACTTCCTCTTTACTGCAGACACATTTTACCCTCTGATCGTTTGAGATGTCAACTACCCCATCCTTCCTTTACCGACACACACACACACACACACACACACGTTAATAATGCAAATGACATACTCTGCAGACCACCTCAGCATACTTTGTACACACATACACCTCTTTACCAATGTGAAAAACAACTCGGACCTATTTGACCAAAATTTTGCACGTGTGTCCACTATGCTTATATTGTACACTTTATACATGCACACACGTCTGTTCCTTGCATTTGCACTAGCTTAACATTGTAAATGTGTCATTTATATTTTGTCTTCTTTTCCTCAGATCTCTGTAATTAATCTAATAGGCTGCTGGGGGAATTTAGAGAAAAAGACTTGTATTGTAATTTATTAACAAACTGATTCCTGCACATAGGACAATTTACTCTTGAAATAAATGTATTTAATTACACCGTAATCAAAGTTATTCAAATAACGGAATTGGATTTAATCCAAACCTATTTTATTCATAAACTCTAATTAGAAATAAAGTTAAAATATGTGGTGTCAGGGATATTAAGCGCTATAACTCCAGTAACTAGACAAAAGTTTATTGTGCACACTTAAACAACGTCCATAAAAAAAGTCTGAAATACAATTCCGTATAAGAAATAACTGTGTTTTTAAATTCCGAGGTAGAAAGTTTGTAACAGCAAATAATGAAATTGACAGGAAATAAAGTGCTACTTCAGCAAAACTATCTGCAATAAAGCTTTAAAATCAATTCTGAAAGAAAAAAAGCAGTTAATTAATGCAATGACGAAGCAGCACTGCTGTTTTATATGAGGTATACTTTGTTATTCTAGGTCAATACTTTGGCAGCTGTTTGGTTTTTTTTTTTCGCAAGAAAGCGTTTTCGGGCAGAAAAAAGGCGAACAACGTGTAACCACAATCTAATTTACAAAATACAAAAGCTGAAATCGGTTTGCTCCTCGTGTAACGTCAAAGTACTCGTTTATAAATGAAAGAAAGTTGCAGTGGTAATGTTATTGATGTGCTTCTAATCCTCAGTCTAGGATTACACCTAAGCTTTTAACCTCAGGCATTACAGTACATCTTGAACAGGATTTCAAAGTTGGACTTTTCGATTTTGTCTTGTTTCTATTTCGGGTCGTTTTCATTCATTCAGCTTATATATATATATATATATATATATATATATATATATATATATATATATATATATATATATATATATATATATATAATTTTTTTATTGTATTTATTTTTTATTCACATTAAGCGCAGATCATCTGATGCAACTCATAAATGCATAACAATGGACACAGCTGTATGATGCTGTAAATATATTAGAAGGCAAAATCTAAATCCATGCCTATTGCAAAAGCGGTATTAGTTTAAGTTTAGATGTGAGATTAAAAATGATTGCTTTGTCTTTTTAAAGCTCTTTCTATTCCATCGTTGTGTTTTCGCAGGTATAGTTAGATCTCCCTGTAGACAGAAGCCTCGCTGCAAATCAATCACAAGCAAAGCTATCCTGACTGATTACCTTTATCCTAGTATGAAAGCTTTCTATCCTGTAAGGAGTGGTTTCTTCCAGGCCTCATTTCTCAAACTGGATACAAACAAAGTCATTCATATGAGCATTTATACAAAATTGTTGGTACTCATGAAAAGCCAGTAAATTTGTTATAATGATTATTATCTTTCTCTAATGAGGGTGTGTATATTTACATTTACATTAAGAGCCTAACTAATAAAAATGTATTGAGTTCAAATCATATTAGTTACATGGATTACTGCACCTTTGAATTTGCAATATTTAATATAATCTATGATCTGTAATCAAGATAAAATTCTCGATTTTTATTAACTTTATAACCTTAAGTTCCCCAAAGCTTCAGAGTCTCTGTTAAAGAACAGATCCTCATGCTAGTTCAGTAGATCAATAGAGAAGTTAAAAGTTAATTGAGAAAATGTTGTGTTAAACATTATTGTGTTGAATTACTAATGATTTTGCTCATCAGACCTGCCTGATCCATCCTGTACCCGTGTCCTACATCTAGTCAGATTTCTCATCACCTGGAATCCATTCGCTGCTGATGAGAAAGGCTCCACATGGACAGTCTAATGATAAAAGACATTACTTGGATGGTACAACTTTAGCAACCATGAAGAGAGCTTTAGAACTGCAAACAATACAAACAGTTTAGCACTCAAATCTCAATCAGTGAACAGTTGATTTATAAAAAATGGACTTCATGTTAGAATAACAATAAATTTCCTGATTACACTATTAGTACTTTTTGACCACACAGTACACAGTCATAGAAGAGAATTATTCATAATCACACTATTACCCGAAATGAGGATGGGTTCCCTTATGAGTCTGGTTCCTTTCAAGTTTTCTTCCTCGTTACGTCTCAGGGACTGTTTCCTCCCTCACCACTGTCAACTCTGGCTTGCTCATTAGGGGTACATTTCTGAATTTAATATCTACAGTATATCCTGTCTGTAATCCTGTTTGTAATTTCTGTAAAGCTGCTTCGTCACAATCCACTGCTAAAAGTGCTTTACATCATATTGTATTGAATCGAATAGAACAAGTCATGCATCATTTTCCTATAAAGAATATGAAAAATAGAAAATGCAAGCCTACACAAAAGCAAACATTTAGACCAATTATTCAGTTCTGACAAAAGAAGTGGTAGTGTATAAATGGAGGACAGGCCGGTCTGTCTGTCTGAGCTTTAAGGCGTAAATAAACACGTCAGCTAATGGAAGATTTAGTGAGGAAAAAATATTTAAAGACCAGTATGATTTATTTTTTTTCAAAGGATGAAAGCTGGCTTGTAAATCGGTTCTGTTTGCCACAGCATTTTCTCTTTACACTGTGCAGCACTTCCAGAACGTCGGCCAAGACACTAAAAATAGCACTTTCCTTGTGTGACGTGTTCGGTGTGCATGATCACCTGGGTACAATGTAGATGTGGGTTTTTTTCTTCCTCTCTTTTCATGTCACACCATTTTCTTTTCACTTCTCTTCACTTAATTTACACTTCAAATTCATTCATTTATCTCCCCATTTTGACCAGTTACTAGTAGCATAGAGGTGAGTGAAAACAATTTTCACTTTTACTGCCTTTTTGCCTTTCATTGTTCACTTTTCTTTCTAAACCTCACTTTTTAAAGAGTGTTGTAAGTGTCATTACATGCAAAAGAGTTGTGTCTGGAACACAATTTGGCTGATTACCCATAAAGTAAAAGCCAAGAAATCAGTGTTTCTGAAACTTTGGGAAATTAAGCAGGTAGTTCTGTCTGATTTACACAAATATTTATACACAACATTATAAAAACAAAATTTCTAAATAAGACCCAATGTCATCACCCACAGAGCACATTGATTGGTTTGATGAGAATGTTTGAGGTGGAGGATGTTACTTGTCTGTTTATAAAGCAATTTACAGCATTCCCACATATTCCAACATGCAGCAATATTATATTTCAGTACAACAATTGAAAGCATAATTTCTGTCTTTTGGAACAAACAAAAGATTTCCATACACACTGTGATCTGAGAGATTGCATCATCATTCTCAAACAATTATAAGAACTTGGTAAAAGAGACACATGGCAAATATCCTGGTTAAAAATATTGGTTATATTTTGATTTTTGTATAATGTATAATAAAGTTTTTCACAAATAATAAATAAAATACCCATATGTTAAGATTGCCATATCTCAAAATAAAAGTTTTTCTAATGAAATCCAACACCACTTTCTTCTGTCTTGTGCACTCTATTCATCTAAAACTTCTTTCAAAGACCACTGTAAGCACAAGACCAACAGAGCAGGTGATCAGTGTATAATAAATATATACAGTAATTATTTAACTGGTATATAATGTAATATACAGTTAGTTTCAGTTTACTAATTTGACTGGTGGAGTGGCGTTCAAAAGAGTGATTATATTTCCTGTATCACTCCACTCAACTGTCAAGTCAAGCTAAGTTTATTTCTATAGCGCTTTTCACAACAGACATTGTCTCAAAGCAGCTTTAGAGAAATCAACAGTTAAGGTGAATGGTGTGAATTTGTCCCTGATGAGCAGCCGTGGCGACTGTGGCGAGGAAAAACTCCCTTAGATGTTATGAGGAAGAAACCTTGAGAGGAACCAGACTCAAAAGGGGAACCCATCCTCATTTGGGTGATATCAAGAGTGTGTACAATTCCACTGCCACATTCCCACTAAAACGAAGATAATTTTATTCCTGGTTAAGTAAACTAACCTGCTACTTCTTACTAATTTAATATCCTAATAGACTCCAACATTACTACAGTACAGATAGCAAAATCCTCACCGGACATGAGAAACGATACTTTTCATAAATACAGCTCAGCTAAAATATAAAGGCTTTTCAGATAAAGATCAATAGGATTATGTCCCAAATGTCACCTCTATTTAAATTCCTTATAAACTGTTTTTTTTTTAAGTGTCTTACTAACAATCATTTAATTATAATATAGTATATACTATAAAATCTAGACTATATGATAGAATAATGTAGGTCTTCAAACAACTTTTACTAAAAGTGTACAGAGAGAGAACACAGGATGCTGGGGAAGGATTTTTATTTTGTGTTGATGGTTAAAAAGAAATATCCTCAGTTAATTAGCACTGCATTAATAAGCTATAAAAAAGTGTATTTGTCCCTCTGTGCTTTATGTCTTTAATGTATGTAGCTATGCAGTATGAAAGACCTCCCATGATGAACTGTTAATTTGTTTGTTTTTCCAGCACATTCATTCCTATTTTTACTAAAGAGGCACTTTCTCTTTAGCTCTGAGTGACTGAGTGTGTGTGTGTGTGTGTGTGTGTGTGTGTGTGTGTGTGTGTGTGTGTGTGTGTGTGTGTGTGTGTGTGTGTGTGTGTGTGTATTTATTTTCAAAAGAGCAATAATGTTAAATCTTAAATAGTCACAGACCACAAAAACGTATCGTATATCGTGTCCTGTAACAAACACCAGAGATTGGAATTGGATTAGGAAAAGTAGTGTATTTTCAGTGCTGGAAATGTATGTACAGTGTATATATCAAAATATCGACAAACGTTTGTGGACACCTGACCATAAGATTCGTATGTACATCTCAGTCCACATTTAGTCCTCTTTTACTGTAATAGTAAACTCCACTCTTCTGTGAAGGTGTTCCACAAGATTTTGAAGTGTGCTTGTGGAGATTCCAGTTCATTCAGCCACAAAAGTGCTAGTGAAGTCAGGTACTGATGTAGGTAAGTTGAGGAAATCTGAGGTGTAGTCAGGTTCCAATTTATCACAAAAGTGTTCAAAAGAGTATATTATAGAGTTCCAACACAGGACACTCAAGATCTTTCTCTCCAACCCATGTGAGGCACTACCATGCTAGAGCAGGTTTGGGTCTTGTAGTTCAAGGGAAAATGTTATGCTACAGCATCCAAAGACATCCTATAATTGTGTGCCTCCAAGTTTGTGGTAATAGTTTGGGGAAGAATTACATATGGCTGGTAAAGTCAGGTTTTCTAATACCTTTGTCCATTTATTCTATCTGTTATATCAGTACATTTACATAATACACTTTAACAAGTGGTTGTGCACCTCACAGTGAACAGTGAAACAGTTAATGGTGCATTAATACCGTAGACCTCAAATAAACTGACAGGATGAAATACAATATATAAATACATTGCTGTTGCCAAAAGAAAAAAGATAAAAAGCGTCTTGTGGTCTTGATGACATCTAAAAAGATTTTATGCTAGTTTGTGTTTGTACTGGAATTAACTGATTGAAATATGAAATAAATTTACTATGGACAATAGTTTAATATTAATGCATTTGCTTTAATGTATTATTATTTTTACAGTAACATTTTATTCAGAGGGATTTGTGAACAGCACATACACAATCCATTCAACTCAACTAAACATAACAGAGCGAAGGTGTGATGAATAGACCTTACTCTGTAATTTTTAATGTTTATTGTTCATTTATGTTTAATGTTTACTCTTTCTGATTCACTGTCTGTGCACCTTGGTCCATTAGTAATGACATTTTGTTCTTTTGTATGCTGTGTATGCAGAAGAAGGACAAAGTTTGAGTTTAGTTGAGGTGACGAGATATAAAGTCTATGAAGAATGCATCTATTTATAAAAAACAGCTAATTGACTTTTAATGTAGCAAGTCAACATTTTCGCTCTCTGATCTTTCTAAATCTTCAATGTTTTTCTCTTAAATATCTTAGACTTTCCACAAAGTCGTTTCTAAAAACTAGGTCAAGATAAGCAGTGTCAGCCATTTAATCCCAACACACAGCTAAGATGCGATGTAATAGAAAGTGACATACAGCTAGATTTATACCACAGTGGTCGGAAACACATGCAAAAAATCAAATCAAATTTATAGATTACTATCAGGTTACTTATAACATTTACAGATCGATTTTATTTCCACATGTCAATCATGTCCATTAGGGTTTCTGTAATTGGCAGTTTGCTATGAGGTTCCGCCCCCTTTGAGAGGTCGACTAATCATCATAAAGTTCAAATTAAAACAGCAACCACATGAATCTAACAGACACTAATTGGCCTACATGCTTCAATCTGTGTGTATTGTCTCGATGTATAATTCTTCTGCAGAGATTTGGATGCAAGCTGAGCTGTTTTGGGGAAACAGTTTGAGTTTAACAAAATTAGAATGTTCACCTGTGGTTATCTATTTCTTATATAAAATCCTGTTTTGTATTCATAAAGCTCATATGAATGCCAAAACGAATAGTTTTAATTCCCTTGAAGTAACGTGTTAATCATATTGTCATGAAAATTAAAGCCAGACAGATTGAAGTATAGATAAAGGAACACTTCATTAAATACACAGACAGACAAGTTTAATTAGGTATTCATACACATACACATAAACAGCAAACATGCAAAGGTTGGACAATCAGCGTGACTCAAGGTGTCAAGATGATGATTTAAGGTACAATTAGAACAAACGAAAATGTGCGATTAAGTTGATATATATATATATATATATATATATATATATATATATATATATATATATATATATATATATATATATATATATATATATACTGTTTAGGAAATTATCCATGCGAGAATTGAATGAAAACTTTTTTGAATGAGTTCCAAATATATTGAATGGATTCTGTATATATTGAATGAAAACTGAATATATTGAAAGGATTCTGAATATATTGCAAGAAAACTGAATATATTGAATGAAACCTGATGTCATCAAGGCGCAAACTTAGGCAGAATGAGTGAGACAGGAAGAAACTTGGTTGCTGCAATTTTGAGAAATAAATATGTGGCTAACACGTTGGTGAGTGTGTGTAAAGTCAGAATTCTTTTAGAGTTTTTCCCTCACAATTGCGATTTCATATCTTGCAACTTTTTATCTTGCAATTCTGAATTTACACGTTAATAAAATTAGCAATGTTAAAATAAATTTGCGTTAACAAACACATTTTAATTGCGTTATATTCATTTATTTATTTATTTAATTATTTATTTATTTATTTATACATTAATTAAATGTGGAAGTGGAACACCTGTGAATAACAAGACACATGAAGACATGAACCAATACCTGGACAGGGGTGGAAACATAACATGCCAGAAAACACACATGAAAAGGAGCCATTGATGAGACAAGGGTGGAGACATTACAAGAACAAATACAAATATATAAACACATAGCAATGAATAAAATGCAGAAGTGTATCTATATAAGCCAGAATCTGCTGGAATTAAGCCAGTTCTGTCGAGATGGAAAGATCAGATCATTTTAGTACTTGATTTACTTGATTTTTTGAATCCAGTTAATCAAAATGAACAAATCTTTTTTTGAGTAATTTACTTCATTTCGACCCTTTAATCCTGGGAGTCGCGTGACAAAAGGACGAACGACTCAGACCAGAGAACTTATGAGATAAACTACTCAATTTGGTTTCCTGTGTAATGCACTGCATGGTGTATATGGGAGTCACGTGATAAATGAACGAACGACTCAGACTGGAAGGGTCGAGAGGTAAACTACTCAATCCTGTTTCTTCTACACAATCTACAGAGAAATTACGATGCTTTGCTAATGCGCATCTGGTAGAAAATGAACGAATCACTCTTTAGACTACTCGTTCTTCTGAGTCACATTAAAGACACATGAAAGACCTATCACTACCGTCCTGGCAGCTGTTTATTTTTTTCTGTGCTCGAGTTGATGTTCAAGTTGTGTTTTAAAAGGGGTGGTTTTTTTATCTGTCATTTTAGCCTGACCTTGAAGCTATCTCAGTTTGCACTCTCTTGAATTTATTGTATCTCTGAATATATCACCTTTCCTGCTATCAATCTGTTTGTGCCTCATTCTTGGAGTATGAAGGTACTATACACATGATACATCCACCGTACATCCACCACCCTGCTGCTTTCTTCACGCTGTGCAGCAAAACCATAGACTGGGTTGTAACAGAAGATCATCAGTTATGTGACAGGTTAGGGTAAACTGTTGTAGGTGTTGCCAGGTGTAGTGTGTCACAAAATGTAGGTGGAAAAAAATGGAATAATTACCTGCAATCAAAGATGAAAGCCACCTTTTGATTTCACTTGCTGATTCTTGAGCCAGTAAAGAATTAGCAACCTGACACAAAATCTTGTTCAATGCTAGTTTTTCAGTAAACATTGTAGTCACAACTTTGTGCCCAGGGTTATCATTAGTGCCAAGACAAATGACAATGTTCTTCATAACACATGAGCTCAAGTAAAAACGAGCTCCTAATCTACAACATGTAAAGCATTCACCACTGGCAAAACAAGAATCAGTTGTTGATTAACAGATTCTGATGTTTTTTAAAAAGACTTGACCAAAAGATAGAGCAAACACTTCCCTTTCTCAGGATTTCTGGAAATAGTGTGGGCTGAAATCGTTCCTGACCGAGCTGACAAAGAATTCCTGCATTCATGGTTCTGCTGTCTTCTGGCTCAAGCAAACACGAGCATTGTGCTGAGTGGACGCGTCTTAAAGATTACCAGCTTTAAGGAAACAAGTTCTATTAGAAAAGGAGTAGGAGTAGGGATACATGGGTTAGACTGAGAAGGGGAGCAGAGCAAACACTTTTACTTACAGGGAAAGCAAGTCCTGATCAAGAGTAGAGAAACACATGCAGCAGAATTTCAATCAGGCATCATTTTGTGGGCTTTTTGCAGTTAATAAACTCAATTTAAATTCAGTTAGGTATCGAATTTGATTGGAAAAATCCATCCGATTTAGTCACTGAACTTCTCCGTAAACCTTTCTTTGTTTAAAAAAAAAAAAAGTGCAAATGAAATCGGCCAAATGTGCAATGAAATAAAAAAAAGTGTGTGACAGAAGTAGGATCTTAAGGTTTATAAGTGAGTAGCTGTAATGTGAAGAAACAGCAGATGTGGCATTTCACACACAGGAAAAAGAAAAGAGAGTTGTCTTTATTTATTTTTTTTTTTTTGGAAACCACTGCGTTTCTGTAATTTAGAACAGACACCTGTGCATCGAGCATAGCCAGGAGCACAAAGCTGTGCTGTTAAGGCGGTTTTATTTCACACTCCACGGCCTAGCTGAGGGGTTCTGCTCACACTGAGGCAGAACGGAAGAGAAACGGCAGCTGCCATGTTACATAAGGCAAACGGTTCCATGTTAGCAGCGCTGGGTGTTTCATAGCGCCCGTCTGCACGGCCCACCTGGCAGCGTTAGACTCCGCGGATCTCAATCTAATGTTTCTTTTTTTTTTTCCTTCTTTTCCTTCAGTGTGTATCGTCGTGACAATTTACGCTAGATATAAGAGTAAGTTCTTGTGTCAAACGAAAGCATATCCAAGACAATGTTATAATCGGAAGCGCAAGGTCAAACCATGAGAGCGGAATTCTTTCCAATTGCCTCATTGCCCTTCCAGAGAAAGTCAGAGAGAACTTGTATAAGTAAAAGGCAAGGCTACGGAATGATTAAATTTCCCCCTTGAGCTACACGGGCTGAAAACACGCCGAGCGAACATGCGGCAAGGTCACAGCACTTTTTTTTTTTTTTTGGGAGTTTTGCTGCTGGCTTTTTCCCGTCTGTGGGTTCGTTCATGTTTGTTGCAGTCACCTCCCTCGCTCTCCTTGCCACCACTTTAAAAGACGGAACAAGATTGGTAACGGGGTAAAAAACGTCAGCGCGCCTGACCGTAATCTGTTACAACGGCACTCCTGAGGATCCGAAGCAATGAGCGCCTGACTTTTTAATAAACAGGGAGCTTGCACTGCAGTACGGTCTTAACTATGATTCATTACTGTCGCCGCATCCTGTATGAAAATAAAAGAGCCGCCTGAGGGACCTGCTCAATTCCAACCTTACTAAACTGCTGTAAATTGCCTCCAGATTACACTGTGTAAAGTTCATTTTCACGCTTTCTTTTTTTAAATATACACTATATGGATGTCTGACTATACCAGTTATATGTGGTTCTTTCCTAGACTTAATGGAACACAATTGTACAGTCCCGTCATTTGATAGGAGACCCAATCCTGTGGCATGATGCCAGCTCCATGAAGATATAGAGAAGCAGGCTTTTATTGTAATTTCCACTATATACAGTGCGGTACACAGTAAAACGAAACAACGTTTATGCAGGTCCAAGGTGTTACATCAGACATCATAAATTAACAAAAATGATCTCCACAAAACTCTAAACCAGGGGTCACCAACCTTTTTGAAACTGAGAGCTACTTCTTGGGTACCGATTAATGTGAAGGGCTACCAGTTTGATACACACAGTTTTCAGTTTGATCTGAAATAACAAAATTTGCTCAATTTACGTTTTATTATTATGTTATTATTAATAATTAATGATATTCATCTATGTGAAAACACTGATCATGTTAATGATTTCTCATAATAATTATCAACAATGATTTAACAAAGTAAGAAACAGCTATTTTTAGAAAAGGCCCTTGGGCTACTCATGTGGTCCTTGCGGGCACCACGTTGGTGACCCCTGCTCTAAACTAACAGCATAAAGAGCACATGTGCAACATTGAAAACAAACAATAAGCCAAAACGTACTACAAGGAGACGGTAAACACAGTGATTAGTCAAAACAGTGTACATGGGTGGTGTACATGGGTTGGAGTGGAAGTGTCTGACTTCTCAGCCTTATTGACCACCGTTGGGATGAATTAAAACACTGACTGCACAAAGCGAGCTCCATGAAGATATGGTTTACATGGTTTGGAGAGGAAAATCTTGAGTGGCCTGCTATAGGGCTCTGACCTCAACCCTACTAAACACCTATTAATAAATTGGAACGCTGACTGCACACCAGGCCTCCTCACCTCACCTACATCAGTACCTGACTTTACTAACACTCTTGTTGCTGATGAACACAAATGTCCACAACCACACTCCAAAATCCATGAAAACATCTTCCCAGAAGAGTGAAGGTAATTATAAGAGCAAATATGGACGTGGAATGCTCAAAAAAGCACATACTTATAATCAGGTGTCCACAAACTTTTGGCATTAAGTGCATGTATGTCGTAAATAAAGCATAATAATGCATTCTTCGTGGTGGTATTCGTACCACATATTCCAATCTGACTATGGCATTTAAGTTGGCAGAGAAAACATGAGCGTGCAATAAGTCTATAATAAACCCATAGCACCTGTCAGTATGTGCTGGCTTTTGAATTTAATCATATTTATAGTGGAAAGGTACGGTTTAGCGTGTTTGAAAAACACCACGAGAAAGCAGGAGGGGAAAAAAGTATAAGGAGAAAAACCTGCAGCTTAACAGGAACAGATGCTAGATTTGTGACAATCGTTCTGTCAGCTAATCTCAATACCAAGTGTTTATTCATAGCTGCGTGCACCTTTTCCCAGCTGTCTATCAGGGGAAAACCTCAGCATTAGAAACCTTCCAATCAGAAGGACGTTTGAGTAAATGTGGCCTGGTGATGTGATTTAACCTCAGCTTCAACCCCTATGCTACACTGACTCTAACAAAGTTTTAGCCTACGGATCTTTCAGCATTGTAATTCCTCAAAATGTAATTAGTTTGAGAAAGTCGCACAATCTTATGTCGTGAAGATCTCGCCAAACAATTCCCTCTTCTAAAACGAGAAAGAGTCAAACAGCATGGAGAAGCATAACCCACAGCTTCTCATATACTGTATCTGAGAATTCGCTTCTATTTTGCAATACTTTGGTGATAACCTCAAAGCATTCTGGGAGAGGCAAGGAAATTGTAGCTAAGTGCTCTCATATCATACTGATGTAATAAAGTCTGCACGTTATTCTTCGGAGAAGGACGCAATTTATTATTTTCTTTGGAACGTTCATTATCATCCTCGCTGCTGTTAGAGAAAACTATGCAATTGCCTCTCGCTGGTTATTACAGAAAGGAAAAATTCAGCTGTTTAAAATGGCACCTATGAAGATTTCAAAGCAGAGCTGGGGCACAATAACCGAATGCTCAATCAAGTGGTGTATTATAAATGGCTTGTCTTATATAAACAGCATGATGCTGGAATGGGATTTGAAAGTGTATGATCACAGGAGAGAGAGATGCTGACACTTAATGTAAACTCAGTATACAGTATATAATATAAGTATTTCTTAATGAGAAAGGGATAGTATAGGTAAAACCCTGCAGTCTTTTTGTTTATAACCAGCTTTATTTTCTACGATTTGTAATATTTCATTAAGAGCACTCAATTTTCTCTAGTGACATTGACCCATAATGCAAGAAAAATGTATTCTCATAAATAGTGTATTAGGTTTTTATTAGCTGCATATTCAAATCTGTACTGTTACATTTGTTTGTTTATGAATGTTGGCAAGTACCACATGGGCCCTGATTAATAAAATAAAGGAGGGTGTATTTTTATTTTGCCATGACATGAAAATGCATGCACATAAAGATGTGGCATACTTCATCTAAAAATATTTAATATTTTGCTCATTTCAATAGGAATGCTGTTTTTAAACAGTAAATAGCACTGATGGAATGCGGATATAATTAGATATAGCATTAAAAACATAACCTTTTTGATTTCATGATCTTAATAATGAAAAATGTATGTAAAGTGTCTTGCATTCAACTTACCTCAGAAGACGAATCAATGCATGTTCAATTTTTTTATTTAGCAACAAGCTAGACAGCTGCTGTGATGAGTGATATATATATTTTCATTCTCAAAACGAAAAGATATCATATAGTTAGCAGAAAATGCATGTCTGTATGTTGAATATTCTAAAGTAAAAATATAACTCATTATTCACTTCTGAAATCTTAAAATGTACAGCAAGTATTGCTGTGTGACACAAGGCTTGTAAAGCAATTTGATATTCCTCTTTTGCGACTTGATCCGAGTACAGGCAGTCTACTGACTACATCAGACATTCTATATTTATTCATTCATGTTTGTCTTTCATACATCTTCAGTAAGTGCTTTATCCTGGTCAGGAGTGAGGACAAACACCGGGCATGACAAGGGGACACAACGTGTGGACACCTGACCATCACAATCATGTGCTTGGTTAACAGCAGCCCAGATTTAGATCCTTCTTTACTCTTATAATAAGCTCAACTCTACTTCTACTAGATGTTGGAGCATGACTGTAGGGATTGTGTTCATTTAGCTATAAAAGCATTAATGAGATCAGACACTTAATGAGATTAATGAGAACAGACAGGGCTCTCTGCAGGACATTATAGTTCTTTTACTCCAACCTCCCTGAAGTTTTTGAGCCAACATTTGAGCCTTTTAGTACCAAGGAAACTAGGATTAGAATTTCCTTAGTAAAATGGAATGCAACCACAAACTGCTATTTTTTTACAACTCTTCTTTTAAATGTGTGGAAATATTTGCGAAAGGGTGTACAATCCATGTACCTTTGGCCATATAAAGTAAGTAATACATGAATCCGAACTTACTGAAAACAACAAAAGGGGCTCAAGAAAGACTCAAGACCTGACTACTAAAGCTGACCAGATGAAAGATGACTGGATAAAAGTTTGACTTTTCCTGGAGATGGTTGCAGATTCAGATTTCCTTATCCTGGGCATTGGAATTTTTTAAACATTCAGAAACAAATACTAAATAAACAATCATCTATTCAGCTACCAAATATTAAAGATATGGCTGAGGCTTACTTTATAGCTGATTTGAGTGGCTTACTGGTTAGCTGATTTGAGTTGCCTAACCCTTATTGAACCCTGGAGAAGAAATAATGATGAAAAGACTAAAGTAATTCAGGCTTCCTTTGGCCCATCACAACAAAAGTCTATTTATAATGACTACTTCGACATAATCACCCCCGTGTGTCATACATATACAGTTGTATAGAATGCCTTTAAATGCTGTAGCATTATGATTTCCTTTTACTAAAACTTAAAGACTCAAACACTGTGCCAGCATAACAAAGCAAGCTTCATGAAAACATGTGTCAAGGTCAAAAAAGAAGAATTTCAGTGTCCTGCACAGAGCAATGATCTCAATACCTCTGAACACTTTTTTTAATGAGGGATCATAAATCAGGGAAGCGGTTTTAAAGCATTTGGGCCGTCACATCCAGACTATGCAAAGGTTTTTTTCTCTCAAGCCATCAGGCTCCTCAACACACAGAACTGAACTGGAACTAAAACTCAAAGGCACACACACAACTGTGTTACTGAGCTGCTACAAATCCAAACTCAAACACACACTCAATAGTCATTTCACACATCCATGTCTTCAGCACCACCCATATTATATTATCATTTTATTATAACTACATAAATGTTTACATGCTGTTTTTTTTGTTTTTTTTGCACATCCATTTGACTGCTGCTATTGCTGTTTTGCACAACCTTTTGTGTTTACATTTTGTGTTTATTTACAAGTTCACTCCTGTATCCAGTTCTCTTCTGCACACTGTATAACATACAGTACAGGTTTACTGTCGGTGCTATTTTGTGTATTTGTCCTACACTGTCCTGTGTTGTCCACACGACGCACTTTATGTAGCGAGGACAACTTGCTTTAGTCCTGTGTTCTGTTCTATTGTTTTATGTTGTTTATGTAGCACCAGCACTGTAAAAAATGATTTTGAGTTTTAGTCAGGTGAACAAGTAAAATCATGTACCGTCAACTTGCAGTGTCTCACTACACAATTGGATGAGTTCTAACAACCTCGACTTGATGGAAAATGGAAAACTTTAAATAACAAGTCCATATAACAACAAAACATAGGTTCTATCAATTTTCCATGTAATGCGCATGTGCCATAAACTCTACGTCCTAATATTGTACTTTTTATTGCCATTTTCTGCACTAGAAAGTGCTGATCATGGCAGAAAAGATGAAGGAGCCCGCGATTACAGATGGACTTTATTGACCGCAAATAATGAAACGAGCAAGTATACCCCGATTTGTGTTTTCTTTAATGTTAATTTAGACTTGTTTCGTTGGCGTTTACCGTCCGTGTTTTAATTTTAGTCGATCACATGTTGCGAACTTCATTAATACTGAAAACAGTTCACTGAATTGAGACCTGCTGTGCTCAGCATGTTATATTATAATCTTTATGAGCTGAATCCTCGTCTTTGTAGAAATGTAATAAGGACCAATTTATAAGACTATAAGAAAAAATCAGTTTGCACATCAGAACACATATGGGAGCTTTTGCAAAACGCATGTAAGAAACTTCAAAGATGATGATATTATTATTTAACTAAAGTTATGGTTACAAACTAGTTTATTTAAATGTGTTTAATTGTATTTTCATGGGATGATAGTAACATTACTTGAGGACGTAAAATAACTGGTGAACCAGTTTTTGGAATCAGTTCATTTAAACAAACTGTCCAAAAGAACCGGTTCACTGAAAATCACTAATTATGTATCAGTGATGACTCGGGACGTGATGATTCGAGTCGACTATTACTAAAATTTTGCTCGCTAGATACCGGGCTGATGTCGAGACTTGAGCAGAATAGACGTCGTCTTTGACTATAGTAAGTTAATGTTGATAAACAGATAAAAACTGAGTAAAAGAGGTGACTTTTTTGCATGTTCTTAATCAGATCTCATTATCGTTTTTACCAAACACAGAATGACCAGTAATATCTGAAGCACCGCCGACACTCCATATCTCTGTTTAATATGAAAAATATGCATTTTTGTTTATACGTGATTGCAACAACATTAAGTTCTAATTTGTCATTCTTGATTGACTTGATGTTTCTTTAACGATGAGTCGTTATTCTTTCATTCAGTTTACATACATATGAATGTTTTTAAACACGTGCAAACTTTTTATAATTTAATAATCATATCATTAAACTTTGGTTATTTGTGTTAACTATGAAGCCCTTAAGAATCATGAAATTCTGAAACATTTTCACCTAATAAAAGCTACATTTACAGCGTTGCTCAATTTCATATTGCCAGCAATATCATCACTATAATATTCAATGTATCACCCAGTCATAGAAATAAAGTGTTTATACTTTTTTCCTCATTGTATTTGGTAAGTAAGATGTTCAGTGAATATTTCTGTGTGTAACTTGTATTTTGATGGAGTTATACTTTTTAGATTTTTTTATTTGCAGGATCAGTACAGTGCAAGCAGAGTGGAAGCAGAACTTCATATCAATGCGGTGGTGTTGTAAGATTTGTAGATTTTCCTCACCCAACCAGCGTGCCCTAATCAATGTCGTTGCCCTGGTGATTGAGGAAGAAGTGGTAATGCGTCACCTGACTGACATACCTAATGCTTTTCTGAACCTGATGGTCCTGGTGTACGCATTAAATCTTGACTACCCCAGGTAGGAACTAAAATTCACTTCTGAAGTGATACAGCGGCTGTTTATTGGAGTTTTATTGCACCGCAAGAGTTCACTCTTTAAAGACCAAGTTGCTGCGATAAGACGGAAAACAAACAAAACCTTTTTTCCTTTTTGCTACTGTTTAATCGTTGTACTGGTTTAAAGTTTAAGTGCATTGTTGTTTTTAGATCTCATTTTTTTAATTGGAAAATTGGTATTCTTCAATTTCTTTCCAAACTGACCGTTTTTTTGTTACCTTGTACTGCTTGTTATTTTTCTGTGTGATTGGGAATTTAAGAATTTAATGTGAAGTTTTTTACCACGGCTTATTGTGAATTCTTCATGTACACTTGCAATGAATATATCTGATAATGACAAGGAGAATTATTTGTACTATTTTGGCTGAAAGATGGGTCTTAATTCTTCATGTCTGTGTTTTTGGATGCAATGTATCTGTTTGAAAAAATAAATGCTGAGAGTTTGAATTTTGTTGTTTTGATTTCATAAAAATTCTGCTTAGATATCCAGAACTACATGTCAAACCAATGAAGTCCAGTAAACGTAAATAGTTATGTTGAGGACAAATTACTATATTATGTCAATTAGACTTCAGAGATCAGTGGTTGTGAAAACATGAAAAATTGTTTTACCAATATGTTTTTCAGTTGACTTAACTAAATGCTCATTAATTGATACAGTACGTTGGCTCAACGATTTCAACAACTGCATAAAAGTTAAGTGAACGTAACATCTAGTGTTTGCTAGACTTAACTGAGTCAATGCAACAAGATGACTAAGTCAAGTTTTGTAACAAATAATTTTTTTACAGTGAGGGTTCTGGAGGAACATGTCTTATTTCACTGTTAACATGCATCAGCTATATAATATATATATATATATATATATATATATATATATATATATATATATATATATATATATATATATATATATATATATGGAATGACAATAAAAGCTTCTTGAATTGACTTTTTAATTAATTGGAACTCAAGCCTCCTCACTCAACATCAGTACCTGTTTTAACTAATGCTATACAAGAAGTCAGAACCTAATGACTTTAGGAGACCCACGAGAGCTTCAATTTGGAGGGCAAACTGATCGAAACTGGCTACATCTCCAGGCTGTACATCAGGAGCATCCATGACTGCTGCTATCTTAGTTAAGGCTAACTGATAAGGTAGTGTGTTTATACAGCTGTATGAACACAAATCCATACAGACGACATCCTTACAACATCCGAAGGGTTTCGACCATTTTTGTCCACACAGGCTGCCCAGGTGCTTGTTTAGTCTTGTCATTTCAAGACTTGACTACTGCAACTCTCTGCTGGCAGGTCTTTCCCTGAACACTATTCGTCCACTACAAATGATCCAAAATGCAGCTGCACGGCTTGTGTTCAATCAGCCCAAGTTCTCCCACACCACCCCACTGCTGTGCTCCCTTCACTGGCTTCCAGTAGCTGCACGTATCAGATACAAAACACTGATGCTTGCCTACAAGGCCAAAAATGGACCAGCGCCATCTTACCTCAGTGACCTCATCACATCTCGCACTGCACCATGCTGTCTGAGATCCTCCAGCACTGCTCGACTGGTACCTCCTTCTCTCAGAATGAGAGGTAAGTACACTTCAAGGCTCTTCTCTGTTCTGGCTCCGAGTTGGTGGAATGAACTTCCCCTAGATGTCCGTACAGCAGAGTCCCTGACTATCTTCAAGCGACGACTGAAGACCTACCTCTTCCTGAAACACTTAAATTACCACTTTCCAAGTTTGTAGAATCTAGCGTACCAGTGTAGATTTATTCATTACTAGAGACTCAAAACACTTTTGTACGTTGCTCTGGATAAGGGCGTCTGCTAAATGCTGCAAATGTAAATGTAAATGTAAATACAGACCCTCCAAAATTGTGGAAAGCCTTCCTGGAAGAGCTGAGCTCATTATAAGAAGAAAAGAGGTAAAAGTCTGAAATGGGATGTTTAAAAAGGACATATGGACAAATGGTGTGGGTGTCCACAAACAAGAACAGAGAGCCTGTTTTTCCTTCTTGAATCGAGGGCTTTACTTTTCAGTTGATTTGATTTGCCACTCCTTTATTGAACTCTGGAGAAGAAAAAAAATGACAATAAGTCGAAAGGTATTCAGGCTTCAGGTGGCTCATCACAACAAAAGTATTTTATTCACCACTTCGACATAATCTGCTTGTTAGGTACAGTACTCCCTGATGCATGTAGACTCATTTTATATGGGTACATGATTGCATCTAATTTGCAAACAATGGTGCGGAACGCCTTTCGAAGAGAAGCTAAAAATATAATAGAAGCCTTTCACTGTCGTTTCGGGGGGGGGGGGGGTGTATTGTTATTGTTTAATTATTTCTTCAGAACGGCAAAGCTAAGGTAAGTATGACAGAGCTAATATGGGCTGATTTATTGTGCATCTCTGTAGGTCACTCGCTCTCGCGCTTCTTGTTGCTGCAGTAAAGAAGCCGGCAGCTGCATCTTTATAAAAGTAATGAGAAATCCCACTTGCTGACAAATCTATTAAAGTCCCAATTTACTTTCCAGAAGTGCTGCAGGTGATATTTATGATGCCAAAGTACTGGGAAGGAAGGGGGCTGACGATATAGTCATTAACAGCAAATGGGGCGACATTTGCATTTTGAGTGTCTACGTTTAAAGCGTTTTAAGCAGCACAAGCTATCCCATGCCTCCCACAGGGTCGTGCCAGGGAAAGAGACAAAAATCCTCCTTACGTCAGCCAGTTTTTTGAAGTTGAACTACGTTAAAAAGAGCAGCATACTTCTCTCTACTTAAAAACTTAAACGCCTTTTCTGAAAACCAAAGCTCCATTTGCAAGTATAGATATATACGCACAAATACGAACCACACACACATGCACACAAGGCAAGAGCTAGCTGTCAAAATGAATCATTTTAACATCACCCTTTCAGCGAGTTCATCTATTTTTCTGTCTGGAATATTATAAAATTAGATGAATGTCTAACTATGAGTATGATGCATCACCTACATCATCCTGACGTTTTATAATAAAAACAAAAGACCGCATATGGATATTACTTCCTGTTCCTAAGCTTGGAGAAATATTAACACGGTCTGAACAAATTTATCCATAAATAAATAATGGTGAGGCAGCTTATGAGGGCATCAGATTTTTTTTTTCAAGTCTGTATTAGCACTTTAGGAGCAATGCATCATGATAAAAGGGAGCAATTTTATAATTTATTTATTTATATATATATATATATATATATATATATATATATATATATATATATATATATATATATATATATATATATTTTTTTTTTTTTTTTTTTTTTTTTTTTTTTTTTTGTGGTAATAACTTCTGGGCAATAAAACATCCTGTGCCCCATTGCACTGCACACTAAAAAGAAAGGGTAAAGGTTCAGCTTGAAAGTTTGGAACACCAAATCGAGTCTGAGTGTTATTTGTTGTTTTGTAGTGTGTGTGTATGTGTGTGTTTGTGTGTGGGGCTTAATAACCTCATTTATCAAACAGGGCCAAGTAAAATACGTGGTTATCTGTGTAAAAAGGGCTAACTGCAGGCCCGTAATATTACATTATTGCAATGTTGCGTGTGACCCACAGGTTTAGCTGAAATATAGCCGAGTTCGAGACCGGAGAAGGAGAAATGTATGAGCATTAAAAAAAAAAGAAAAAAAAAAAGAGGGGAAAAAAAAAGCATGATAAATAAACCAAGGCAGGAATGTAGACTGAGATAATAGGAAAGACACAAAGCTTAACACTTGTTATTCTGGCATTATGTTAATCCTGTCATCACAAATATCTGACACCGATGTTAAGCCCCAGTCACACCTAATTGGCAGCAACTGTCAAACTAAAGGACGTCTACTGTCATGCTAAATGAGTGCTCAAATATGCATCTGAAAAGCTGATCAAAAGCAGGTCCAGCTCATGTTTTTCATCTGCACACACACACACACACACACACACACACACACACACACACACACACAGCAAGAGGAATGAGAAAAAAGAGAGCGAAAGAGAGAGCGTGTGCGAAAAAGAGAGAGAAGGAAGGAGGGAGATAATTGACAGGATCTCTGTATGCCTCCCCAAGCAGCTGATGATATTTGATCTACAGCCAGTGCCGGCTTGATCTAATGAGTGAGGCTGGTCTGGCATAGAGCAGAGCCCGAGCGTCAGAATTGCACATAGCTTCATTTGATTACTGATCAAAGAGCCACTAATACATCAGCACAGAAAACCCCCTGACCTAACCATTACAGCTACACACACATTAACGTCTGGTATGAGCACGTGCAGGTACACAATATACATACAAATCTTTTTAGAAACCTCACCAACCTCCTCAGCCAACATTATTGCTTGTTTTTACTAATCCTTTTGTCGCTATATGAACACAAATTCTTACGGACATGCTTCAAAATCTAGTGGAAAGCCTTCCTCAAAAAAGCTGAAATTATTATAACAGGAAAAGTGGGAAAAAATGGAGGGGGCGTCCACAAACCTTTGTTGTGAACTTTGCAGTAGCTTTTAAGTAACGAGAGAGAGAGAGAGAGAGAACCCAGCCATTAGGGGGGCACAAGCCAGTGTACTCTTAGTGCCGGTCCCAAGCCCGGGTAAATGGGGAGGGTTGCGTTAGGAAGGGCATCCAGCGTAAAACATGTGCCAAATCAAATATGCGGATCACAAATGAGAATTTCATACCGGATCGGTCGAGGCCCGGGTTAACAACGACCGCCACAGGTATCGTTAGCCGACAGGGTACCGGTGGAAATTGGGCTACTGTTGGCCGAAGGAGGAGAAGGAGAGGAGGAAGGCGTCTACAGAGACGGCAGGAAAAGGAGCAGTGTAGGAGAGTAGAGGTTCGGGTTGGTACTTTAAATGTTGGTACTATGACGGGTAAAGGGAGAGAGATAGCTGATATGATGGAGAGGAGAAAGGTAGATGTGTTGTGTGTTCAGGAGACCAAGTGGAAAGGGAGTAAGGCCAGGAACATTGGAGGTGGGTTTAAACTGTTTTATCATGGTGTGGATGGGAAGAGAAATGGTGTAGGGGTGATTCTGAAGGAAGAGTACAGTAAGAGTGTAGTGGAGGTGAAGAGAGTTTCTGATAGGGTGATGATCGTGAAGGTGGAAGTTGAAGGGATGATGATAAATGTCATCAGTGCCTATGCTCCACAAGTTGGCTGTGAGATGGAGGAGAAGGAAAGATTCTGGAGTGAATTAGATGAAGTGGTAGATGGTGTACCTAGGAAAGAACGATTGGTGATTGGGGCAGACTTTAATGGGCATGTAGGTGAAGGGAACAGAGGTGATGAGGAGGTGATGGGTAGGTATGGTTTTAAGGAGAGGAATGTGGAAGGGCAGATGGTGGTAGATTTTGCTAAAAGGATGGAAATGGCAGTGGTGAACACGTATTTTAAGAAGAAGGAGGATCATAGGGTGACATATAAGAGTGGAGGAAGGTGCACACAGGTGGATTATCTTCTGTGTAGGAGATGCAACCTGAAGGAGATTGGAGACTGTAAGGTGTTGGCGGGGGACAGTGTAGCTAGACAGCATCGAATGGTGGTCTGTAGGATGGTTTTGGAGGCGAAGAAGAAGAGGAGGAAAGTAAGGTTTGAAAGAAGAATAAGATGGTGGAAACTGAAGGAGGAAGAGTGTAGTGTGAGGTTCAGGGAAGAGGTCAGACAGGGGCTTGGTGGTGGTGAAGAGGTGCCGGATGATTGGGCAACTACCGCAGGAGTGATGAGGGAGGCAGCTAGAAAAGTACTTGGTGTGACATCTGGAAATAGAAAGCAAGACAAGGAGACGTGGTGGTGGAATGAGGAAGTGCAGGAGAGCATTAGGGGAAAGAGATTGGCAAAACAGAAGTGGGATCGACAGAGTGATGAGAAAAGTAGGCAGGAGTACAAGGAGATGCGGCAGCAGGTTAAAAGGGATGTGGCGAAAGCCAAGGAAAAGGCATATGAGGAACTGTATAAGAGGTTGGACACTAAAGAAGGAGAAAAGGATTTATACCGATTGGCCAAGCAGAGGGACCGAGCTGGGAAGGATGTACTGCAAGTTAGAGCAATAAAGGATGGAGAGGGAAATGTGTTGACTAGTGAGGAGAGTGTGTTGAGAAGATGGAGGGAGTATTTTGAGCAGCTGATGAATGAGGAAAATCAGAGAGAGAGAAGGTTGGAGGATGTGGAGTTGGTGAAGCAGGATGTAGATAGGATTAGTAAGGAGGAAGTGAGAGCAGCGATTAAGAGGATGAAGAATGGAAAGTCGGTTGGACCAGATGACATACCGGTAGAAGCGTGGAGATGTTTAGGAGAGATGGCAGTGGAGTTTTTAACCAGATTGTTTAACAGGATTCTGGAAGGGGAGAGGATGCCTGAGGAATGGAGAAGGAGTGTGCTGGTACCGATCTTTAAGCATAAGGGAGATGTGCAAACCTGCAGTAACTACAGGGGAATTAAGTTGATCAGTCACACCATGAAGTTATGGGAAAGAGTAGTGGAAGCCAGGCTGAGAGAAGAGGTGACCATCTGTGAGCAACAGTATGGTTTCATGCCGAGGAAGAGCACCACAGATGCCTTATTTGCTTTGAGGATGTTGATGGAGAAGTATAGAGAAGGACAGAAGGAGCTGCATTGTGTATTTGTGGATTTAGAGAAAGCGTACGACAGGGTGCCGAGAGAGGAGTTGTGGTATTGTATGAGGAAGTCAGGTGTGTCAGAGAAGTATTTGAGGGTGGTGCAGGACATGTATGAGGACAGTGTGACGGCAGTAAAGTGTGCAGTAGGTACGACAGACTGGTTCAGGGTGAAGGTTGGACTACATCAAGGATCGGCCCTGAGCCCTTTCCTGTTTGCAGTGGTGATGGACAGGTTGACGGACGAGGTCAGACAGGAGTCTCCCTGGACTATGATGTTTGCAGATGATATTGTGATTTGTGGTGAGAGTAGAGAGCAGGTTGAGAAGAGCCTGGAGAGGTGGAGATATGCGCTTGAGAGAAGGGGAATGAAAGTCAGTAGGAGTAAGACAGAGTACATGTGTGTGAATGAGAGGGAGGGCAGTGGAGTGATGCGGTTGCAGGGTGAAAAGGTGAAGAAGGTGGAGGAGTTCAGGTACCTGGGGTCAACAGTGCAAAGTAATGGAGAGTGTGTTAGGGAAGTAAAGAAAAGAGTGCAGGCAGGGTGGAGTGGGTGGAGAAGAGTGACAGGAGTGATTTGTGATAGAAGAGTATCTGCAAGAATGAAAGGGAAAGTTTATAGGACTGTGGTGAGACCTGCGATGTTGTATGGATTAGAGACAGTGGCATTGAGTAAAAGACAGGAGGTGGAGCTGGAGGTAGCAGAGCTGAAGATGTTGAGGTTTTCGTTGGGAGTGACGAGGATGGACAAGATTAGAAATGAGTTTATTAGAGGGACAGCACATGTAGGATGTTGTGGTGACAAGGTGAGGGAGGCGAGATTGAGATGGTTTGGACATGTGCAGAGAAGGGACATGAATTATATTGGTAGAAAAATGCTGAAGATGGAGCCACCAGGTAGGAGGAAAAGAGGAAGGCCAAGGAGGAGGTTCATGGATGTGGTGAGGGAAGACATGCAGGTAGTTGGTGTAAAAGAGGCAGATATAGAGGACAGGGTGGTATGGAGACGGATGATCCGCTGTGGCGACCCCTAATGGGAGCAGCCGAAAGAAAAAGAAGAAGAAGAAGAGAGAGAGAGAGAGAGAGAGAGAGAGAGAGAGAGAGAGAGAGAGAGAGAGAGAGAGAGCCTGTTTTTCCATCTTGAAATGACAATATAGGCTTTAAAGACGGGAAATCATAAAAACGAATAATGGCATTTAGATGCATCAAGGCATTGATTGAGTAACATTATCTTGGAAGAAACCCACACAGAAAGGTGGCGTTCTGCCATCGAGTTCTGCAGCTGAACACACGAGCCCCTGAATCTATATTAAAAATCAAGCCTGGAGGTTTGAATTTGTTCTGATAGAAATCATGGTCAAACAGCTCGCCTTTGTCTCGACACCAGTTCATCTCAGTATTCGTTTTTAAAGATAGCATCTGACAGGGGGAAAAAAAAAGGAAATTACACCAGCACATCTCCTCAATAACTGCATGGAACGTGCCATTTTTCTTTTTTTGCTCCTCAAACGAGCTTTCTGTTCAATCAAGGGTGTTCGGTTTTGAGTGGAAGTCGACCAAGTCTCATGTAGGGAAGTCCGCTAAGTCTCGTCTATCGCTCCCAGCAAAAGTCTTGCTCAACTGCTTATGTTGTCCAACACTTTTCCACCCAACAGGCCACGCTGAGCCGAGAGGATCATGGGCATCAATCTTCGAGCTGTCAACCCAACTAACCCCCTATCCTAGCCGAGGGGAGAGTGCGATCCGCTTCTCTTTATCTGGAGATGTGCTCTGGCTGGTGGGTGTCCACTGCCATTTTGCTCTGCACATCATCCAGAGAGACTCAGATTAAGTTGCCTTGGGGAAGTGGGGTCAACGGATGCCAGATGAGGGGAGGAAAAGTTTGGCTCGTGAAAAATACATGGCATTTTAAGCACTTGTCACTGTCACTGGATATGCATTTTTTTTTTTTCAGTATATATATATATTTAATGAACTTTTTTTTTTCACTCGAGTCCTCCAAAGTGTGTCTTGCACTTAGACACAATCAGTAATGATACATTATATGATTCATTAAATGTAAGAAGCACAGAAAAAGAATGTTCTGGCACATCAGTACAGGAACAACATAAGAAAAAGTATTATTTGTTTTATTATTTGTTCTTTCGTTAAGTGCTGTTAATTTGGTGGTCAACGTTTTTTTTCCGCAAAAAATCTTAGGAAATTGGATCTTCACAACAGCTATATAAAAACGAATATAAACACAACAGGGTGTGCTGTTACAAAACAATTATAAAAAGATGGAAACCTAATAAGGATCGATTCTTATGTCGATTCATTTCCAAGAACACCAATTCCCAAACCGTTTTTCAATATACACTGTATAAACAAAGGTTTTTCGACACCTTTTCCGATTCCGATATGCTTTTTGATCATCCCAATCCACATTTGCACTTATAATTAATGGCACTCTTCTGGGAGGATATTCCACTTGATTTTTTGGCATGTGGTTGGAGAGATTTGTACTCATTCAGAGGAGGCCTGGGGTGCAGTCGGGATTCCAATTCACCCCAAAAGGCATTCAGTAAACTTCAAAGCTCTGTAGCAGGCCACTCAAGATCTTCCTCTGAAACCCATGTAAACCACAACTTAATGGAGTTTGCTTTGTGTACAGGGGCATGGATGGATATCACGCTAGACCAGGTTTGGGTCTCCTAGTCTCCACATACAGTATGGCTGGAAAAGTCAGGTGTCCCGATACTTATATACTATATACTCATATAATGTATACTGCATCCATTATTAATTTATTCAAAGACATGATTTTGTTAAGCCCCTTGAATTAAAGCTGTACACTTTAATCATATATAGATAACTTCATTTCAGATCTATTTATCATACATAGGTGTCCAAATGTCTAGAAACCTAACTCTAGTTACCTTCAAATTTGCTGTCTGTCCATGAGTAGCTCTAAACAGTCATTTCCTCACCAACCTCTCTTTTTCCTCCTTTCTTTTGAACTCGGTTGCACAAGAAAACGAAGCTTTTCATGTTACAAAAAACCTCTGTCTAGAAGATTTTCCCGGTCATCTGAGAGTCACTCATAAACGTTAGATAATCAGGTCCTTACCAAGAGCTTTATCATATTAATCAAGTGTTTGCTTTTCTTGTCAAATAAAACACTTGAATCCACTTATTACTAGGCTCTGATTTATGCAGACCCCCTGTGAATGAGTTGTTACTATAGAAATGTTAATGTGTTAGAGCGAGCTCATTAATATGAGCTGATAATTAGCTGGCACTACCGTCAGAGTTGTGCAATTACAGTAAATTAATCAACACCTTCCGACCTACGAAATAATAAAAAAAGTCGGCATCCTAAAACGGTTCATTGAATCCCGAATGGTTAGAATTGCTCCTGAACCAAAATAGATCCTCTGACAGAAGAGACAAAAGATGAGCAAAAATGATTAGTATTATTTGAAGACTTGAATCTGATTGGCTAGTAGGTGGGAATTTATTAAACGACAGGTTTAAATTAATGTGAACGTTCATTTGAATGCAGGTTTGTTGCTATAGCAACGGCTCATACACAGGGATCTGTACAACGGATGCACCTCAAAATCTAAGACTGATAACAAATTGGTTTATAAAAATAACATGCTGTTTAACAAGGTGAACATTTCATCTTCTACGTGGTGAAGTTTTTTCGTTGAGAGTTTCAGTCACGTGCTTTGGAACAGGAAATACACTATACAGACAAAAAGTATCGGGACACCTGACTTTTCCATCCATATGTGGCTAATCCACAAACTTCAAAGTTCAAAGCACACAATTGTATAAGATGTATTTGAGTTTGGTGGCATTAAATTGTCACTTCACTTGAACTAGGAGACCTCCAGCTCCATGAAGATACACTTTACTTGTGTTGGAATGCAACACTGTGAAATCAAGTGAACACTTTAGGATAAATGTGAACGCTGACTGCACCCCAGGCCTCCTCACCTCACCTACATCAGTACCTGACTTTACTAATGATCTTTTGTCTAAATGAGCACAAATCTCCACAAACAACAACTTCTTTCTGCTTCTCCCGTTAGGGGTCGCCACAGTCGATCATCCTTCTCCACACACCCCTGTCCTCTACATCTGCCTCTTTCAAACCAACTACCTGCATGCACCTCACCACATCCATAAACCTCCTCCTTGGCCTTCTCTTTTCCTCCTTCCTGGCAGCTCCATCATCAGCATTCTCCCACCGATATACCCCATGTCCCTCCTCTGCACATGTCCAAACCATCTCAATCTCAATCCCTCACCTTGTCTCCAAAACGTCCTACATGCGTTGTCCCTCTAATAAACCCGTTTCTAATCCTGTACATCCTCGTCACTCCCAATGAAAATCACAGCACCAGCACAAATCTCCACAAACACATTAAAAAGTCTAGTGAAAAACATCTTCCCAGAAAGGTAGAGGTTATTATAATAGCGAATGGGGACTAAATGTGGAATGAAATGTTGTGAACAAGTTTTTGTCCATATACTGTATTTCACAACAGAGGAGTTTTTTCTGCAAAAATGACAAGCTATGATTATTCAGAGAAAGAAAGAGAGAGAAAAAGAGAGAGAGAGAGAGAGAGAGAGAGAGAGAGAGAGAGAGAGAGTGACTGCTTATCGTCATTAATCATGCAAGTGAGAATAAGAAATGAACTTGTCCCGTGGACAACTTGGCAAATCGCTGTTGTGTAAGTGGCATTGTATAAGACTTGTGCGGATATACAAAAATAATCCACTACCGAGGTGGTAACAGTAACTCTGCCCGGTGTTATTTCGCATCACACATCACTCTGGCTGTGGATTCCTTTCGCATATAACCGCCTGGTCTGTCGTATTATTCTTCACAAGCCTGTAAGCACTTGCACAGCCTCTTTGATAATCTGTAAAAAAAAAAAACACACAAAAAAAAAACCAACGCATCACGTTGGTAACCTTTAACAAGCTCACAGCACATATATTAAGCTGAATCTCTCTCTCTCTCTCTCTCTTTCTCTCTCTCTCTCTCTCTCTCTCTCTCTCTCTCTCTTTCACACTCCTCCACCTCTAAGCACTGAACAGAGGTGTTCCTAACACCAGTCTTGGAAGAATCAATTAATATTGATTTTCTTATGAAGTTCCCCTGCACTCTCTCCAGAGCCGAGTCAGGGAAAGGAAGAGCAACAAACAGCGATAAAACCCACAGGTGAATAACAGAAAGAACCCGCTTGACTGTGGGCAAATGAAAATATCGAGGAAACGTGGGAAAAAAAGTAGAACGCAATCCTTGGTCAGGTGATGGCCACATTTGAACTGAGGTGGAAATCGAGGATCAACCATCTCTCACTCACTGTATGTGGATTCACACCCCTGTCAAAACTTTACTGAAAAAATAATGTAGATTTCCCCACTTTAGTGGTGGACGAAGTACACAAACTATGTACTTGATTAACATAGAGATAAACAAAATAAAATCTGACTGCAAATTATAATCACACTCTTGATGTTACCCAAATGAGGATGGGTTTCCTTTTGAGTCTGGTTCCTCTCAAGGTTTCTTCCTCATAACATCTAAGGGAGTTTTTCCTTGCCACAGTCACCATGGCTGCTCATCAGGGATAAATACACATCATTCACCTTAACTGTTGATTTCTGTAAAGCTGCTTTGAGACAATGTCTGTTGTGAAAAGCGCTATAGAAATAAACTTGACTTGACTGCACTAAACGTTTTTGCCTTCATATGTACTATGATTTATTATGGCTATAATGTTCCTATAATCATTTTTGTCACAAGACTCTTTAGTTAATGAACTCAATTTATGTGAAAAGACTTTCAGCACAACGATCTATTAATAGAATGATATTAATGAGCCAAACGCTGATTGATTGAAGAGCCTGAACCTTCTTTTCAACTACTTCAAAAAAAGTGTGTAAATGAGGCCACGGGTGTTGTGGCCAGTTCGAGTCAGAAGTTTCATCCATCATTTAATATTATATTTATTATTTATTTATTATAGTATTTATTTATTTATTATTATATTATTTATTTCAAAATGTTCTGCTTGCTGTTAAACTGATGCTGAACTGTGTGTTGGTGATAAGGAGATACCACCAAACGCCAATCGAAACAAGTTTAAAACAGAGCATGCGCTCTACACTGATTGGTGGCTTGATGCTCGTGTGACCAGGAACATTTTTATCCACTCATAAATAACAAGGAACGACTGATTTCGCAAAATGTGGTTGAGTAAAAAGTAAAATATTCGACTTTGAAATGTAGTGAAGTTAAAATCTCCCTAAATAGAAATACTTCAGGAAAGTGCAGATTCACAAAGAAGCTGCTCAAGTTTAGTAATTACATTTACTTTGTTACTGTTCACCTCTGCCCAACTTGTACGATTTAATTTTTAGATATCATGGCGCATGATGTACCACTAATCTATAAAGCAGAAACAAAAATATAAAGCATTAAAATAAATTCCAGAACACTGAAGGTCAAGTATTTAACCTAATTCTTACAGTCACTGTGATGCGACACGGATTGCAATGTTGGTCGATTATTACAAAAACACATCATTGTGCTTTACATTCGTATGTACAGTACAGACCAAAAGTTTGGACACACCTTCTCATTCAAAGAGTTTTCTTTATTTTCATGACTATGAAAATTGCAGAGTCACACTGAAGGCATTAAAACTATGAATTAAAACGTGGAATTATATATGGAATTATATAAATATAACAAAAAAGTGTGAAACAACTGAAAAATGTCATATTGTAGGTTCTTCAAAGTAGCCACCTTTTGCTTTGATTACTGCTTTGCACACTCTTGGCATTCTCTTGATGAGCTTCAAGAGGTAGTCACCTGAAATGGTCTTCCAACAGTCTTGAAGGAGTTCCCCGAGAGATGCTTGGCACTTGTTGGCCCTTTTGCCTTCACTCTGCGGTCCAGCTCACCCCTAAACCATCTCGATTGGGTTCAGGTCCGGTGACTGTGGAGGTCAGGTCATTTGGCGCAGCACCCCATCACTCTCCTTCTTGGTCAAATAGCCCTTGATGCCTTCAGTGGGACTCTACAATTTTCATAGTCATGAAAATAAAGAAAACTCTTTGAATGAAGGTGTGTCCAAACTTTTGGTCTGTACTGTACATTCGTATTTGGTTTCAGCGTTTGCAGGTGTATTTTTACAATTAACATTTTTGGAGCAATTAGCAGTCGGGGGATTTCTGTTTGGGTTTCAGGCTAATGAAAGTCTCTGATGCATTCATTTTCTTTGCTTTGGGGTCAATTAGCAAGCTGAGAATTATTTATATTTCTGTTTGAGGCAATTAATGTGCACACAGACATAATTTTTTTGGGAATTAGCAGCTAATTAGACATTATGGGGGTCATTACTTTTTGTTTTGGGTGATTTAGCATTCACAGGAAAATGGTATTTATGGCTGTTGGGGCATTTATTAGAGTACTGAGACTATTAGAGGTCATTGGTTTTTTAGGGAAATTGAATGTTTTACAGAATTTCAAAAGACTCTTGTACTCCAAAAAAAAAAAAAAAAAAATCAATTAATTTCTAAAAACATTTGTACAGTAATTTTCCAAAAGTGTACAAACATAAATCTGTAAACGTCACCACTATATTTATCGTATATGTATCGTTATTATCTGCATTATTATTAAAGCACAAGATCAACTCTTTATACAACAGTCAAGAGAGAAAATTCTTGAGCAGTAATCAGCTCCTCCTGGCCTTAAGCTGGAGGACGGAGAAGAAGGAAAACGTGTTCGACTTTAACAATGAATTGAATGCTACATCTTTAAAGATTTATAGTCCAGTTTCTAAAATGTTCAAGAAATTATCTTGTTTTTGCTGCATTTTTCTTTTTATCCTTTACTCGCTAATGAGATCAGTGCGCTGTCTGGCCGTGACGCAAGCTTGAGGGCAAACACAGACGCGAGGGAGGATTTGGGTGATCAGTATTCTACACATTTTGTTTTTCCACTGGTTCAGCATTCTCCTGCCCTTGACTAGAGGCCTGGAATACTTTCACCACCAAAGTAAATAAACATTACTCACTCTTGGTGAACAAATATACTAGAACACTAAATGTATGTGGAGACCTGATCCCCAAAATTACATGCTTCTTTTATGTTTTCCGCAAACTGGAACCAAGAGGCCCAAACACTGTTCCAGCAGTGAACATGGAAACCTCAATGCTACTGAACACCTTTGCAATGAACTGGAACACCGACTGCACCCTAGACCTCTTCACCAACATCGGTGTCTTATCTTAATTACGCTCCTGGAGCTAAATGATCACAAATCCTTACAGGATGCACAAAATGATGCAAATGAGTGAAGGTTATTATTTTATAACAAACTCACAGAGGGAACTACTATGGAAAGGTTCCCAGACAGAAAGGCAGATAAATAGATATACAGCATCTGTATATACTTGGCTGTCTGTGTACTTGGACACTTGAATGGATGGATGGATGGGACACACAAGCAGACAGATAGTCTGGTGTCCACAAACTTGGATAGATGTATTAATGGATAGATGGATGGATGGGCACATATGATGGCCAGGTGTCGACAAACTTGGATAGATGTATTAATGGATAGATGGATGGATGAGCACATATAATGGCCAGGTGTCCACAAACTTGGCTGGATGGATGGATGGATGGATGGATGGATGGATGGATGGATGGATGGATGGATGGATGGGCACATATCATGGCCAGGCGTCCACAAACTTGGATGGATGGATGGATGGATGAGCACATATCATGGCCAGGTGTCCACAAACTTGGATGGATAGATAGATGAGCACATATGATGGTCAGGTATCCACAAACTTGGATGGATGGATGGATGGATGGATGAGCACACATGATGGCCAGGTGTCCACAAACTTGGATGGATGGATGGATGGATGGATGGATGGATAGATGGATGGATGGATGAGCACATATGATGGCCAGGTGTCCACAAACTTGGATGGATGGATGGATGGATGAGCACATATCATGGCCAGGTGTCCACAAACTTGGATAGATGGATGGATGGATAGATGAGCACATATGATGGCAAGCTATTCACAAACCTGGATGGATGGATGAGCACATATGATGGCCAGGTGTCCACAAACTTGGATGGATGGATGAGCACATATGATGGCCAGGTGTCCACAAACTTGGATGGATGGATGAGCACATATGATGGCCAGGTGTCCACAAACTTGGATGGATGGATGAGCACATATGATGGCCAGGTGTCCACAAACTTGGATGGATGGATGGATGAGCACATACGATGGGCAGGTGTCCACAAACTTGGATGGATAGAAAGATAAGCACAAATGGTGGTTAGGTGTCTACAAACTTGAATGGATGGATAGATAGACAGACAGACAGGAAAGAAGCGAGAGAGGAGGTATTAAGTCTAACGGTTTCTGAGGGACTCGGGTCTAATCTTCACCATCATCCGCCTGGTGTACACAGTGAGGCGGAATGGGGTTAATGGAGAGATGAGGGAGGAGGGACGAGTGGCTTCTGGCTGTGAGGATTAACAGGCAGGGGGTGACTGTTAGAACCCAATAAAACTGGAAAGTGACACGAGAGAGCTGCGATGTATCCGAAACAATTTTCATCATAGTCACAAGGTGTAAAATCTCTTTAAAAAATGCCACATGCTAACTTTTAACAGCAAAAAAACAAAGTCCCCACTTTCCTAACATCCTGTCAGCTGACATTAGCAATCCAATAAAACACAGAAATTCACTTTTTAACCACAGAGACACCTTCAGGTCATAAAAGAAACTGCTAATGATAAGGTCCAGGCTCCACACAGGCATGCACAAAAACCAGAAATGTGTAAAGGTGAGAAAACCAGGCATCTCCAATCTTATGGCATCTATTCATAACAAAGGAGTCAAAGGGAACGAGATGTAAATTGGTGCAAGTAGTCTGGGAATATTCCTGTGAAATGGAAGCAGGGTAAATATAATAATAATAATAAAAGCAAAAACAAAGAAAAACAACAAAAATAAATAAATAAATAAATAAATCAGGATCACTCCATTGTGCAATATGTAATTCCTGACCTGGTGAAAACAAGTCTGCCTAAAGATGATTGATGGAAAGAAGTGTGTTCTTTTGATCTCCTCATATATTATTCAGCGTTATGCTGACACCATGTCACTGCACAGATTTATTTTAGAGGAAGATTCAAGACCACAAGCACGAAACTGCTTGAGCTGAAACACGGGGGAGAAGCGCCATCTAGTGGACACTTTTAGATCACGCACTAAAACGTCTATGATGACTGGATTTTTGATGTCATCCAGATGATGATCCCTTTTGAGACTGGTTGCTCTTAAGGTTCCTTCCATGTCCTGGAGTTTTTTCCTTGCCAATGGTTTGCTCATTAGGGATAAAAGTATAAGGACTAATTTTATATCATTGTAGCTCAGTGGTGATTAATCATCAGATTAATGATCACAAGGTTGGGGGTTAAAGCGCAGGTATCCCTTTGAGCAAGGGGGACTTGGTGCCATGAGCAAGGCCACGAAAGCATTGGCCAAGAAAGCATTGTACTGAAAGTTCATGTGACAAGTATAAAGCACCTTTCTTTCACCTTTTATGATGCAAAATATATATCGTAATCTCTTTCATTCTGTAATGCTGCTTTGGGACACTTATTAAAAACGGCATACAAGTAAACAGATTCATTTTCTTTTCTTTTTTTTTAAAGAATCAACAACCACTTTGATCTCAGACCTCTTAATATAGGCCTGCCTTTTAATTACATTTGTCTTACATTGGCAAACCAATGTCATGAATACAAATGATTTTCAGAAATCAATGGAAATTTCCAAAAGAAAAAGGTAAAAAAAAAAAAAAAAACCTTCTTGAAAGTGCATACACATTTAAACACAATGTTCAAATAAATTAACAAATCTGCTGAGCCATTCTCATGCAACGAAACATTAACATGGTATTTCATTATCTTTTTTTTTTGTTAGAATTGATATTGTTTTGGTCAACTTTTTTCAAAAGTTCATGTTCTTGGAGAAAGAAAGAAAAGAAGAAAAAAAAAAAAAAAAAGACAATTCGAGGTACTTCTAAACAGTTCATGGGCTAAAGTAGTGTAAATTACATGATTATGCTTTTTCTTCTAATAACTCGAGTCCAGTGTCTACATCAGGAGTAAGAATGTTGTTTTTTATATATATATATATATATATATATATATATATATATATATATATATATATATATATATATATATATATATATATATATAATAAAGTAATAATTATAACTAGGGATGGCTGATGTATTAATATATTGATCAATATCCATAAATATTTAAGATTTTTATTTTTTTTTAGAAAAGTTCTAACAAAGTAATGAAAGGAAACAGCTGATCTTTAAAATTTATAAAGAATTGTTAGTTTTTTGTATTTTGAGTTACACAAAAGTTTCACTACACAAAATTTACCCTACGCTTGAGTATCGTAACCTGGTTATTTTTGTCCTATCGCTCGGCCCTACTTATAATTATTAATGATCTCTGATTAGAAATGAATCTACAACCATGTTATTTGCACTTGGGATGTTTGTCCAAACTCACTAAAATACAGACAGCTAAAGCACTTTTTATGGCAAGTGGTTTTCTTAACATGCTGCTCGTCAATGCAACATAAATAATTAGTGTGACATTAAAATGGCGAGGACGACCAGGACGTCCCGAGTGATGAGAGTGGTGTTCACTGTGTGTGTGTGTGTGTGTGTGTGTGTGTGTGTGTGTGTGTGTGTGTGTGTGTGTGTGTGTGTGTGTGTGTGTGTGTGTGTGTGTGAGAGTGTGTTCGTGTTGGTGGTAAAACACTGAACATACAAAACATGAGGTTGTAAACACACATATAAGAAAAAAAACACTCTGCAAAAAAAAAGGATTTTTTTTTTTTCCCGATATTTCAAAAGAAATGGAGTTAAAACCGAACGCTTACAGAGCCGGCATTCCTTTTTTTGGGACACAATAAAAGTGTGCAAAAAAGCAGTACAAAATAAAGCAATTCATGCTTCCCACTACTGAACTATAGAACTACAGAAACATTGGTAACCAGAATATTATTCTTTTTTTAAGCAACATTCACTTGCATAGTTATGTGCATGCATTAGTGTCCTCATCATCATTATCATGCAATACTGCTTGCTAAAATTCTTCAAATGGTATCTTTAGTGAGTGCACAGATGTGAGAAAAAAAAAAGGTTCAATTAAGCTACATTTAAGCTTCGAAACACAAACACTGATAGCACCGGTATCAGTATGCCGTATTTGTTTTGGGGCACCATGGCATAAACAGGCAACTTACTGTGTGTATGTGTGTGTGTGTGCGTGTGTGTATATATATATATATATATAAACAGTTATTATATTTGCAAGCAACAGATTTTGGTCCTATTCAGCCAAAAAAATCTCCATAGTACTGACTAGATGGGAAAGTGTTGCACCCAGTATATAAAAAAAATAAGTGGAAGAATTGAATTTGAAGAACAACCATTGTGAAGATTAGATGAGACACTGATTTGTCTGTAACATCAAAGGGTGCACTGCTTATTTAAGGCTATGTGCTGACTTCCTCAAACTGTTGTTCCCATAAACCTACTACTACAGTATACTATCTTTACAATACACTTTCTCCTGTGATCGCTCAGGGGAAAAAAAAAATTTGGGTAAGCATCCGAATCTTATATTACTATATTATAATTCTTGATGCAGATTGAAGGGAAAATAATATATTCTGTTCAAAAAAAGGACTTGTAATGGCACAGCATTCCAGCATTTTAATACCCCTATTATTAAACTAACAAACTCTCTCGTTTTCATTTCTATTGCATACATAAAATATTTATTATTAAAAATCGTTCTGGAGAAAACACTAAGTTTCAATGTTATAGTTCTTAAATACAGGGGTAAATATATATCTATATATATTTTTTTCCATCTACAAAGTTCTGCAAACTATTGCACTGGTAATTCACACGGTAGAGGACACAAAAATGGGTTTGGCCTTTGTTCAAAGCTAGCTGAAGCTAAAACGAATAAATGCTGCTGGAGTTTGATTTAGCAAAAAACATGAAAACAGTATGGGAAATAGATATGACTGTGTGGTTCATATTTCCAAACAAAAAGGAACCAAACAGAACTTCATGCAGAGCTACGTTGCCTTGACCTCTCCACTTCGAGGTGGAAAGTAAAGCACACGCATCTCAAGTGCGAAAAAACAACAACAAAAAAAAACTCAAAACAAAAAGATTGTGTTATTACTGTTGAGAGAAAAAAAAAATTAATAAATAAACGCTCATTCCTACAAATTGGGCTATTAGTTTACAGTAGGCAATGCTGCGTATACTTCTTTCTAGGGGCAGCGACGCTACTGAAACACTTGTTTATTATTCCATTGTGTGGGGTACTACAAGTAAATGTTTTCAATTGGTGCTCATGACAAATTCTACTTCTGACCTTCTGTATAAGACTACATACATTCACAGGTGAGCCAGGTAAGAACCTCCATCGAACCTCCACTGAGATTCCGTGTTTTCGCCACAGAAACGTCGCCCTTTAAATAGCACCAAGTGTAGAGGTGAAGCAATTTGTTGCGAGTACGGCGAGGAACGATTTTACGAAGACCCGAATGACGTCTCCAAAAAGAAAACCAGAGACAAATGTTAAAAAATATAAATCATATTACACAGTCTTGGGTACACCTGGCTTGAAACAGAAAAAAAAAAAATAATAATAATAATAATATATATATATATATATATATATATATATATATATATATATATATATATATATATATATATATATATATATATATATACATACACATACAAAGTGCTAAGTCGGAACAACCCATTTGGAGTTTATACAGTAGTAAAGTCGAACACCGCACCCTTGCCATCGAATCGTCTCCGTGGCAGGGTAGAAAGGCGCTTCTGATAATGTACACATTTTCTTTGAGAAAAGTAAAAGTTATATGCTATATGTATATACTTGCACTCACACATGCACACGAGAACCTGTGAGAGTGGGTATAAATATCTTAGGCACATCAAAAAAAATAGCTGCATTGCAGAAAAAAAAACGACAGTTTTAAATATTATTGATGCGTCTCTGTTGCCCGGATTGCATGCTGCAGGAAAGCTTCCGGGACGAGGCGGTCTTTTCGAGAGGCCTCTTCCCGTTGACAGGGGACTGAAGGATGGCATCTGAACTGGAAGACTTGGACTTGCCTACGGGTAACAGTGAACGTTTGAGAGAGGTGGAATTTTTGGGCGTCTCCTTGTCTTCGCTGGCAGTCTTGCTAGAGAGTGAGGCGGGTGAAGAATTTCCGTCACCATCACCATCCTCTGTACTGAGCTTGGTTTGACTGGTCGACTTAGCTGTCCTCTCACTCGCCTTCTTAGAGAGAATGGCGCTCTTGCCCAGATCGGTAGAGCGGCGCGTCTCCTTTTGCCTCAGCGCGCTTTTGAAGAAGGAGAGACCTTTGTCCTCGGACTTGCTGGACCGTCGTAGGTCTTTGGATGAGATACTGGGAGACCGCAGGCTGGTGAGAGAGGAGCTGCTGCTTGAGCTCCGAACCGGCTTCCGCTCAGGCCGGCCTCCTTCTGCACCCTTTAGCAGCACTCGAGGTCTATCTGTCAGGGGACTGGCTTGAGACAATTCCCGGCTAGAGGTCCTCTCGGCCAACTTCTTTCTGCTTGATGACAAGCTGGAGCTCTTCTCCATCACCGAAGAACTTTTCTTTACTGTGGGTGAGGGGGAAGCGGACGACAGAGGGGTTGGGGTCAGACGCTGCTTTGTTTTTGCGGCTCCGGATGGCGATGCTGCATCCGGGGACTGGGAAGACTCCATCTTCGATTGGGTTCCAGGAGAGATGGCTTTCGCCTTGGCAGAGTCACTTCTCTCTTTCAGATTGGTCACTTTGGCACCTTTCCCTTGAGAGCTGGAAGACACTTGGGAAGAAGGAGACTTTTGGGTGGCTGAGGTGCTTTGGCGCTTCTTAGACAGCTTCTCTTGATCCCCTTTTGTCTTGGTCGAGGTCTTTTTGGAACCAGACACCTCTGTCTTTGACACAGAGCCTCCTGAGCTCTTGTGCTTTGGCTCCTTGGAAGGAGTCCCATGCACATTCTGGTCCACAGCAGTTATCTGGTTGTTGTTGTCCAACGGTTCTCCTTTCGAGCTCTTCTTGTCAGCCGCAGTGGGGGCCCTGGAGTAGACCTCGTCGGTGTTCCTTTTACAGCCATCATCACTGCTGTTTCCTTCCATCATGGCAAGCGGGGCTTTGCTCCCGGTTTGGCGCTCCTGCCTGCTGTAGCTCCCGAAGCATGACGTCGAAACCTTGTCGTCACAGGCCTCTCCGATCCTCTCTAGCGGTGGCGACGAACGCGAGTCTAAAGAGAAGCGCGAGGGCGAGCTCGACCTTATCTGAAGCTTGGCAGACAACGACCAGGAGGGCTTCATCCCGTTCTCACTGAAGGTTAGCGGGCTAGCTATGGAGGATCTGGAAGACAAGCTCTGACGTTGAATGCTTCTCACAAAGGGTCGGGTGGAGAATCCTCCTTGATGAAAAGGGAGAGAGATTTAAACTAATGCGCTGATACCAGAACTGAATGAAAAGAGCAGCAGCATGCATTTTGCCTTAACTGAACCAGGAGACCGATTCCCGTGTTAATGCTAGAAAGCTACAGGAGGGAAAGTAGAGAGAGTCATCATGGAGACAATTGCAGACATTTTGAGACTGAGATCATTAATCATTAGTATTTTTTTTCCCCAAAGACCACGGATGTTTCACAGTGTTTCCATGATATTTCAGGAGTATTTACACAGAAAATGTTCAGCTGCAATTAAGCAGTGGCCAAAATGTGGTTAGGTATGAAAAAAAAAAAAAATCGAGGGTAACTTGCACTTCCACAGACCTCCCAAAAATTAACCACAAGTGGACAAAATGGGATTTTTATGTACGTCAGTTGGTTTACATCTATATTTACTGGCTGTAAAACTTCTAGTCGAGTTCGACATGCCCCCGAAATGACCAAGAAACACTGCGAAAGGTGCAAGAAAGTAAGTAATGCGCACAGAACACGCAAGAAATAGAATACAGTAGCGTGCAGAATTAAAAGCGCCACGGACGCGCTCTTCTCACCGTCGTCTTCGCTGCGATCTCCAGGAAACTCCATAGACTCGGCCAAGGAAGCGAGGGATGTCCGCCGCGAGGAGGCTCCCGAGGCCAGGCTGGGAGGTTTGCTGCCAGGAATCCGGTTAACCCAGTGCTCACACAGAGAGGAGCTGGTGGAGCCTGATCCAAACAAAGCAACACATAATCACCTGACACATTCACAAAAAACAATGATTCGGTCATTCGCTGAAAAAGGCAAAAACACATCTGTGTCACTGCATTGAAGAAAAAAAAAGATCTGTGAAAAAGGGCTGTGCTAGGAGTCTGTAATTCATCTTGCTGAGCATAAAGAAATGTTTAATGAGGCTCACCAGCCAAAGAGCTGTTAGCAGACCATGAAGGAATAGTTGCTCTCCTCTGGTAAAAGAGAATGTAGGCTGTTTGCTGGCACACCTCCTCATCAGCCATTGTCTGGACTTCGCTGTCATCAAAGCAGTACCATTGTCCGTCAATAGAGTTCTTACAATATGCTGTATGAGGGGGGGAAAAAATCCAAATTTGGAAACAATCCAGTTTGTTTTTTAACCACACGATGCACATAGATCTAATGAATCGTAAGTCGTGGTGCTACCTGTGTAGTGCCCTCCGTGCATGTTTCCATGGTGATTGCACACGGCGTACAGGTCATACAGGTAGTCATCAGGGTTACGGCCCAGGCCGTAAGGTCTTCTCCACGGCGACCAGTGCGATGGGAGACTCCAGCTGCTCTGGCTCCTTTTCACCATATGTGGAGCCATGTCCATGCCCAGCAGTGGGAAGTGCACCATATTTTGCATTTTCACCCGCCGATCTCCCTCCTGCAAGATCCAGAGGAACTGTGAGGAATCATTCTAACATTCCTAACAATAAATCACCATGCATAACATCTAAAGCCCTATTTGGATTGCTTTAGTTTAAGGGCATCTGTGATTCATTTCTGACGTGTCGCCTCAGGAAATCTAATCGGGGCAAGTGGTCACATGATTCATGACACTGTGATCACGTGATCAAAGAGACTGTGGAGCATAAAAATGCGATGTGTAATTACCCAGATCGGGAGCACGGTTAAGTGTTTCTTCAGAAGCATCCATTTTTTTATTTTGTGATTTCATGGTTAATATCTGGGGGGGACTAAATATAATTACAAGTAGCAACAAAACAAACAAACAAGAAACAAGATCAAGTAGGTAATCGGTGTGTAATTTTCTCCATTCGACTTGAGTAAAACACTTGACACGGCCGATCCGGGAGAAAAATCAGACTCCTGTAAAACAGGAAATTACCCCAGGGCTAAATGTAAATCCAATCCTCTTTAAATCGATCTTCAGCATTTACATTTACAGCATTTGGCAAGACGCTTTTATCAGAGTAACTTACGATCATCTTATTTAACTAATCAGCTGAAAGATAAGGGCCTTGTACAACCCATAAGGGCCTTGTTGAACCCAAAACTTTTTGATTGCAAGTCCACTGAGCTGCCACTTCCCTTTGCCCAGGTATCTCAGTGCTACCCCTGATCCAAGCAACCTCTGAAAGTTCAAGTTAAATAAAGGAATAAAACATGACAGGGTGTTGTGTTACAGGAACATAATCCGCCATATTGAGTGATGCGGCCTGATGTGAAGCACAAAACGATAAATGATCATTTGAACTCACTTCTTAGTTCTAAGAGATATAAATAAATAGTTCATCTCTCTTCTTTTATTTCTTTTGTCTTTCTTATGTCCACTCTAATATGGTTTCGTTTGAAAATTAACTCTGAGATGACGATTTCAGTCGCGAAACCACGGGGCATTTTTTTAAGTCATGTAACGTTGCCTATCCTCGATATTTCCACGACTTTTTAAAGAGTTGGAAAGTAAATAAACGCAAGCGTCTGTCTCCTGAGAACCCGGAGCTCTTGAGTTATACCTGTCTGAACCTCTTAAGGTGCAGGATGAGAACATCGGGCAGGGTCCAAAGGCTGAGCTTGATGCGGCCTTGCTGAAGCTGCTTGCAGTGCGGACATCGCCAGGCATCATCTGGTGCCAACTGGAACACCACACACACATCACAGGAAACGGCCATAAATAACTCATACACATGAACACATGAACAATTTTCAAAGCTTCCTTAGAAACAACAACTTTCTCTAGCGTGCGCTCGTTCCACTTAAAACAGTACAGTCTTCAAACCACGCTCCGGAAAGCCACTGAACAGGCTAACCACAGGGCTTTTTTACACTGCGTGTGGCGCAATTCCAGGGTTAAAGCCGTCCCTGTGGAACGGAACAATTTATAAAACAGCACACACAGCAGAAAGGTTGGTTCGATGCCATTTAACATCTGTTCGAGCAAATCTCAAATCTGGTTTGAAGCAAATGGAAGAAAAGAAAAACTTATCATTTTCAATATTATTTTAAGGCATTTTTCCCCCCAATGGTAGGAAAGTGGTCTGGTCATTACCTGCTCCTCTTTGGTGTAGAGCTGGAAGCACTGAGCAAGGGTACAAGCCTGGGGCTGATGGTGCTGCTCACGGTGCAGGTACACACTCTCGGCGTCAGGGATGTACTCTTCCTCCGTGTGGCCGAACAAACTGCAAGGACGAGCGATCACAAACCACTTGCATTGTGCTTACGGCTTTCTAATCACTAATCACGAACCGATTTTACTTTACACCGTGTCTTAGACGACTGCCATTTCAGTGTGGTTGCACGAATCAACAAATGTGCCAGCAAATGGGTTTTTTTTTTAGATGCTAAGAACATTTTGCAGGCTGTAACACGTCCCTTTAGTTCTCTAAGGGCTACATTTAAGCACACATATGAGCAGAGAAAATCAAAAAGCTGCAGGCTTGCAGAAATAGCCAGTAAAGCAAAACACTTACTAATCCTTGGTCTCTTTGTCCCACTCCACTACAATCTTGACATGAGGAGGGCCCCCTGCACCACAGGATTTGTATGCCCTGCAAAATACACAGTAGGTCAGAGGATACTATTTCAGGCTCTGGCCTGTGTGTGTCAAACACACAATGATGTACATATGACACCAATTTAACACCCAGGATCGGTACTGCGAAATATATTTTTGGATCAGATATCGAAAAAACTCAAATCTTATATTAAATTAAATAAAAAAAGACATTCTTGTAACTGGAAATCTTGACATATAAAGACACTATTGTTGCTTTAGTTACAATTAATTGCATATAATTATATAAGAGACACCTAACTGATTTGCTTATATACCACTGGTGGTACCACATTTTCCCTTCACTTGAACTAAGAGAACCAAACCTGTTCTGGCATGACAAAGCCAGCTCCATGAAGATATGCTCTGCATGGGTTAGAGTGGAAGATCAAGGCCTGCTATAGAGCTCTGAAAAGAGCCCTACTTAACACCTTTGGGATGAACCGATACGCTGACTGCACCTGAGACTTCCTCACCCTGACACCAGTACCTGACTTTTACTAACACCCTTGTGTCTGAGCACAAATATCCACAAACACACTCCAAAATCTAGTGATTTTTTGTATAAGAGGATTTAGTTCGCTCCTTTTGGTATTTTAAACAGTTTAAAGCTTTTCTTAGAAGAAAACAATTGGTGTAAAGCATTTAAGTAAACGTACTTACCGTAATTTCCGGACTATTAAGCGCACCCAAATATAAGCCACTGAATTTGACAAAGATTTTTATTTTGAACATAAATACGCCACACCTGTCTACACTGAAACTAATGAACTTTACACAGGCTTTAATAAAAGACAGTGTCTGTTACACGGCTTGTATCTAAACAGAAGCCTACCAAGAAAGTCATTGTTCACTGTCTTCCTCCTTCCTTTCACAACAATTTCTCTCTCGAGTTTATCTTTTGGCATCGTCGTGCGTTTAAAAATCACCATCGGTGATTTTTTTTCTCCCGATGCCGTGCAGCTCAGAACACAGGTGAAGTTTTTTCATGCCCGGTTGTTTTCAGCATAACGAATGATTCGCATTTCCTGTAGACAGTCTGAGTGAGCGGCAGGTCAAACGTCAGAGGAACATCATCCATATTTATGATGTGGTGCGGCCCGATTCAGTGGGCGCGCATCTGATTTATTATAAAGAATTTCATTGGTTCACCTTAACCTGTTCCGCAATTTCATTGGTCTAATGTTATGGGTCTCAGTTTTTTTGGCTTTAAGCTTGTGAAACCGGGAAAAAGCCAGGAAAAATCCAAAAATTAGCTGCTTTATTGTTTAAGCCGCGGGGTTCAAAGGGTGGGAAAAAAGTAGCGGCTTATAGTCCGGAAAATACGGTAATTACTGTACTTGGGTACTTTTTTGGCCATTTTAAAACTGTTAAAATCAGATTCTTTAAAACGTTTACTCAGGTCATATTGGAATTGGTGATTTTTCACATGTAATGGAGGAAGTTGTGCTGTAATGTATCTATACTTTTCTTCTAGTATGATTTTTAGGTTCTCGGGTACAGTATCGGACATATATAGGTAACGGGTGATGGTTTAGAATATTTATATGAAAAGAAAAAGTGTTATCCTGCCGTCTCTAATAAAAAAAAAAGAGTCGAGCGAGATTTACAAAGTTTTAGAGAAGCGGCTAAAATCTGAGCTGTAATTTTCAAGGATGAAGCCCAACCTCTCCACAGTGGGGTGACACAAAGGAAATTCCTCCTGTGGTAACAAGTATGTGATCCCGACCACACCAACCACTCGCAGGCTGAAAGGCCCCACCTAAAACAAAGACGACTGGTTTTCAAACCAGAGTATGCCAAAACCAAACATACATTAATAATAACAATATGATGATGATGAAGGAGACAAAAAAACTACGGAAAAACAAATCACTGTAGCAATAAAAAGAAATTGCACACGACGATAACGAACACTTCTAAGAATGCGAATGAATCCAAGGCTGCATGGCACACTGACCTGGATGTAAACTCCTTGTCTCAACAGATGATGCATCTTTTCCAGTATGGCCTTCTGAAGAACGTCCCAGGTTACAGTGCGCTCCATGTACAGTACAAATGGAAGGCCAAACCTTAAACAGGAAACAAAAACTGTAACATTTCAAACATGTTTGTGATTTGGCCTGGGAGAACCTGTTTGGTCAAGTCTTCTACTAATCTAAAAACTCTAATTTCCTAATTTTTTTTTTTTTTATTTCCCCATTTGTTTGGTTCACAAATGTACTCTGGGATTCAAGTCAGGGCTTTGTTATTGATCGCCACGTGAAATCTTTTCACACTTACTGCTGACTGCACCTTCCAGTTCCAGTTGTCATAAAATCTCCATATTAATACAGTTTGTGTTTTCTGACACCATTGTCATAAAATTGGAAAGGGTTTCATATCCTCGGGTAAAAAAGAATTGTTTCTAAATTATAAGTGTTAAACAATCCTCTATTCATTTTTAAAAGCAGCCTAAATCACCAGTCTGATAAGCCCTTTGGTTGTCTGTAAGCCAATTAGTACAAATTACAGGGATACTTAAAGGATACTGGAAGTTCACAGTCCTGTTGCCAGCTATGACCAAATTTTAATGTCCTCACTTAAGCCTTGACATACAGCTTTTGTGTTTCTTCCTTCTTTCTTATGATGAGAACTTGAGTAACTAAAATGTCCTCTTGTGTCATTTTACAGTGTAGACGTTCTAATTTTTCTTCTTCTTTCGGCTTCTCCTGTTAGGTGTCGCCACCACTACTTTAATCACTCTTCTCCACCCACTTCACCCTGCCTGCACTCTTTTCTTCAATTCTTTAACACACTCTCCATTACTTTGCACCTTCACCACCTCTCCTCCCTGCAACCGCACCACTCCACTGCCATCACTCCCATTCACACACATGTACTCTGTCTTACTCCTCCTGACTTTCATTTCCCTTCTCTCCAGCACATACCTCCACTTCTCCAGGCTCTTCTCAACCTTCTCAACCTACTCTCACCACAAATCACAATATACCTTGTCTATCAACCTGTCCATCACCACTGCAAAAAGGAAAGGGCTCAGAGCTGATCCTTAATGCAGTCCAACCTCCTCCTTGATCCAGTCTATCGTTCCTACCCCACACTTTACTGCGGTCACACTGTCCTCATACATGTCCTGCACCGCCCTCACATACTTCTCCGACACACCAGACTTCCTCATACAATACCACAACTCTCTCGAGACCCCGTCATATGCTTTCTCTAAATCCACGAACACCCAATTCAACTCCTTCTAAAATTCTCTATACTTCTCCATCAACATCCTCAAAGCAAAAATTACGTCTGTGGTGCTCTTCCTTGGCATAAAACCATACTTTTGCTTACAGATGGTCACCTCTTCTCTCAGCCAGGCTTCCACTACTCTTTTCCATAACTTCATGGTGTGACTGATCAACTTAATTCCCCTGTAGTTACTGTAGGTCTGCACATCTCCCTTATTCTTAAAGATCTGTACCAGCACACTCCTCCTCCAGTCCTCAGGCATCCTCTCACCTTCCAAAATCCTGTTAAACATCTGGTTAAAAACTCCACTGCCATCTCTTCTAAACATCTCCATGCTTCTACTGGTATGTCATCTGGTCCAACCGACTTTCCACTCTTCATCCTTTTAATCGCTGCTCTCACTTCCTCCTTACTAATCCTATCCACTTCCTGCTTCACCATCTCCACACCATCCAACCTTCTCTCTCTCATTTTCCTCATTCATCAGCTGCTCAAAATACTCCCTCCATCTTCTCAACACACTCTCCTCACTAGTCAACACATTTCCATCTCCATCCTTTATTGCTTTAACATGCAGTACATCCTTCCCAGCTCGGTCCCTCTGCCTGGCCAATCAGTACAAAGCCTTCTCTCCTTCCTTAGTGTTCAACCTCTCATACAGCTCCTCGTATGCCTTTTCCTCGGCTTTCGCCACATCCCTCTTTACCTGCTGCGGCATCTCCTTGTACTCCTGTCTACTTTTCTCATCTCTCTGCAGATCTCAATTCTGTTTCGCCAACCTCTTTCCCCTTATGCTCTCCTGCACTTCCTCATTCCACCACCAGATCTCCTTGTCTTCCTTTCTATTTCCAGATGTCACACTAAGTACCTTTCTAGCTGTCTCCCTTATCACTTCTTCAGTAGCTGCCCAATCATCCAGCACCTCTTCACCACCAACAAGCCCCTGTCTGACCTCTTCCCTGAATCTCACACTACAGTCTTCCTCCTTCAGTTTCCACCATCTTATTCTTTATTTAGTCCTCACTCTCCTCCTCTTCTTCTTCTTCAACTCCAAAGCCAACATACAGACCACCATCCGATGCTGTCTAGCAACACTGTCCCATGCCAACACCTTACAGTCTCCAATCTCCTTCAGGTTGCATCTCCTACATAGAACATAGTCCACCTTTGTGCACCTTCCTCCACTCTTATACGTCACCCTATGATCCTCCTTCTTCTCAAAATAAGCATTTACAATCCTTTTAGAAAAGTCTTTCACATACCTCTCCTTTAAACCATACCTACATATCACATCCTCATCACCTCTGTTCCCTTCACCTACATGGCCATTGAAGTCTGCCCTAATCACCAATTGTTCTTTCTTTGCTTCACTCCCCACCACTTCATCTAACTCACTCCAGAATTTTTCCTACCCCATCTGACATCCTGGAGACTCTCCAATTGACTTCCCAAAAATCATGATATGGAATGGGTGGAGTTGTGAAATATCTTTACCCTGGGTGTGTGTAATTGTTTTTGCTGTACTATAAGCTACTGTTTGAGACAGCTATGTAAAACAAGCTTTGGTTCGGCTAGGTGCGGCTGAGTAAATGATGTTCATGTGGTTACCTTCGTCCTTGGTGGCCAATGCAGGCTCTGTTACAGATCAATAGGATCATCTTATCAGCGCCTGCGTTTTTGTTGGGCGAGGCCGGATTCACCGCCCCTTGCATGAACGATGGGGTGCGAGGACTGTCGTTGCCGTACTTTAGATTGTTCTGATTAAGGTTTGCCAGGAGGCTCCCTGCAAAAATAAGGCTTTTAGTGACGCAAAATACGTTTCCATTATGCCTCTTGTTTCATCTTGTTACATATTCCATAGCACATTTTATTTAGGAGATTGAAAGTCACAGTACCTCTTTTAGATCGAAGACTTTCTAATTTGAATGTCTCTGGAGTTTCGAACGCAAAGATGGAGTCGCTTTCTTGAATGATGTCGAGATCGTCTTCATCGTCGCAGAAGGAACGGTGGAAACCGTCATAATACATTTCAGTCAGGACAAACTGCACAGACAAGAGCAGCAGACGTGTTTACATTAACACCAGAGGATGGAATAAACAAACACATCCACACTTTTAATTAGCCTACTCCAGCTACAGTCATTAAACTGTCATTCAAGTGATCTACCACCTGCAAGAATATGAGCATGCTTAAGACAAAACTCTCGAATGAGAAGTATCTTACGTTCATTTAATCAGTAGCATCTCTGACTTGATTTCTACAAGATTTGCTTTTTCTTAATACCTAGTGTAAGTGGAAGCCATATTATTACCTTTATCCTCCTCACCATGTGACAATCAGCTGCAAGTCATCCTCACAATAATGAGTATCAAACCCTTTTTTACTGGAATTTCAGTAAAAGTAGCTACAAAGCACTAACTCTACATTACACACAAAACAAACAATGTGCTAATTAGATTCTACTACTAACTCCATACACCTACAGAGGCAGTAATAACCTCTGACTGTGTGGGTCTACGTGAAGGTTACACAAATATGTAAAACTACATAGTATAGTATATGTATAGTATATGAAACTACATAAAAAAAAAGTGTGATTGTGTGAAAGTAAGTGACTATTCGAAACGACGAGAAAATACGTGACTGAAACTACGTCAAAATAGGTGACAATGTGAAACTATTAAAACTATTGAAACTATAACTACATATAAATACGCGGCTATGTGGAAACATACAACTGTGTGAAGCCAATCGGCTACATGAAAAGACGTGACTGTGTGAAACTATGATGCAAATCAAAGCGAATAAATGAACCTATAAGAAAATATGAGAATACTTAAAACTATGCCATGACTTCGAAGCAACGGCAAAATCAGCCACTGTTTGAAACTGTGTAACTACATGAAAATGTTACTTTGTGAATTGACATGAATGTGTAAAACAGACTGAAACAAACTGACATTAAAATACACAAAAGTATTTGAACCCAGGTGAAAATGTGACTACATAAAACTATGTGACTGCGAAGCTAAAAACTGTGAAGGAAAAAGGTTCTGAATGGACACCTGGTCTGGAGGAATCTTCGTCTCACGCGAAACGGCCTCTCTGAGCCTGGAGACGGTGCTGTTGAGGGGCACGGCCACGCCGATCCTCATGCAGTGAGAGTACTTGCCTTGATACACCACTGTCACGTACAGGGGCCTGAAGGTGAACACAGCAACACTATTACAAGTAGTACACAGCAGAGAGTACTAAATAGATGTAGTGGTGATTCCAGAAACCTGTTCACTTATGTTTCTCACTTATATTTTACTCGGTTGAACTTGGGAAGAATTCGAATAACAGATTCAGACACACCCATGACAACTTATTTATTTATTGTGTTTCCAATACACGAGACTCTATCAAATAGACACTTATTTACTGAATTTGTAGAAAACATGTCTTGCACAAACCTTTCAGTTTCTTTCAGCAGAAGGTAAAACGCCAACACTTGCGAAGGAACTCGCTGATTGAAATCTTATCTTACGCATTTTTTTGCGCCGGTATGAGAACACGTCACGTCTATAAAGCTTGAGATTGCCCCCGAGTGCATTTTGGTTGTTTTCACAGCTTGAACAGTTTTCAGTATTTTTGCTCCCATTTTTTTAAAGGTTTTTTTCACCAAAGATCCAGAGGTCTGTAAGTCAGACAGTGGTGAAAAGTGCTGATGAAATTTTTCCTTGAATCTACAGAGCCCAATTTGCTTATTCTGGAGCAGATTCCCTCAGACTGGTGTTGCAACAATAAGTTTGCAGCTCGGTGCTGTGAAATCTTTTTACTGGGTGCGCATTCAGACCTGCAAACCACCGGGTGCGATCTGACAAGACCAATGTTAGCACATGAAAAAGAGTGAAGGAGGAAAACGATCCCTCAAAAAAAACTCTAGTAAGAAGTCGCAAAACCAGCAGCTTCACCACCTGCCTTCACTCTGTGTGTAACCACAATCACTTTAGGAATGTGACTCAGGGTTGAAGAACCTCCACCACGATCCTGCACAATTAAACAGTCTTCCTTTACCTCTGGTCATCATTTCACTGTAATAAATTGCCCTTATTGCACTAGAGGGATAATGTGCCCTAAATCACTAATCACTTTTCTAATAGTGGGACATCTTTAATCATTAATCTGCAGTAATAAATAGAAGTTAAACATAGAATCTGCACCAAAAATAAATTTTATATATATATATATATATATATATATATATATATATATATATATATATATATATATATATATACATATACACACACACACACACACACACACACACACATCAGGGCTGTCAATCAATAAAATTATTTAAATCACATGATTGTCATGAGTACCTTTAAAATTTTTTATACTCTAATCAACATTAACATGGACAAATATGGATGCTTTATGCAAATGTATGTTTATTATAAGTGAAACCAAACTTAACATGCATAAAGCATGAAGACAAAATATTCTTGCACATATTTTAAAGTAATTATGAGGTTTTAAATTACGTAAATCATCAGGACACCAAACGGAACCTTTGCTATGTTTCCACACGGATGGTTTTAATTGCCGGATGTGTGCATCATGGCGAATTTTGGTGCTTGATTTGAGACTTGGCGACTTGGTCAGTAAAACAAATGTTTAGTGCTTAAAAATTTATTTTATTTTTTATATCTGATAAAAGAAAGGATGCTGTAAATAAATGTGTTTTGTGTTGCAGGTTTTAGACTCTTTAATATTTTTTTAATATTTTTAATAAAAACGGTCAAACAAAAATACGCGCTGCATTAATCGCACGTTAATAAAATTTGTCCAGTTAAAATTAATTAATTTTAAAAAGTCAGTACCTGACTACTAACACCTCTGTGACTGATTGAACAGAACACTCCAGAAGCACACTACAAAATCTAATCGCTAATTTCAAACCTGAATAACAAAATTAACAGAAATACAGAGTGGAGGCTTTATTTCTAAAAAACAAACAACAAAAAACAAAACATAAAGCCCCTAAACAGTTCAGGAAACAGTAGTACAGTTGGCTACATCACTTCGTGTGCATTTTCTTAAGCCTTTGTAGTCACACAGAGGTCATGCTAATCGGTGAGTCCTGGCATGAATGAGGCCCACCCAATGTCTCTGGCTTGCTTTCACACACAAAAAAAAAAAAAAAAAAAAAAAAAAAAAAAAGCAAATTCAATCACGCAAGGCAAACACGTCTTCAACTGAAAACCCGTTTGTCCTCTGCATAAAGGAGTGATCTGCTAACAGAAAAACGGGTTTGCAAACAAAAGGCCAAGACTTCCTGCTTCCTGCCCCAAGCCTGTACACAAAACCAGCAGCTAATCACAGTCTCATTAGCAATGCAGAAATCACAATTAGCACGTCATTTCTGTGACGTTCTGCCGGAGTGTTTGTCATAAAGCTGGAGAAAAGCTTTAAACTGTATGCATAAATATACAACTACAATGGCAGGATAATAAGAGGAAAAAAAAAAAACATGTCCTAACCCTGAGTGAGCGCACGCAGCTCATTACTTTACCATACGAGAACAAAAAAGGTGTTTACTCACCGAGTATGAGGTAACGGGATGGGAAGCGAGATGCAAAGAAAAGGATCAAAAGTGTTGCTCTGCTTCTGGCAGTGTGGGCAAGTGAGTGAAGATCTGCATGTTGAAGAGGAGAAGAAGAGAAATGAAGGCATTTCCACCGAGTGAAACCAAGCAGCACAAAACGAGCAAAACGCTATTATACCTGTACTGTGCCTGAAACAGCTCCTGGACAAAAGAGCCAGCTGACAGCGGGGGTGAAGGTCCCTCTAGCGCTCCATCATCTTCCTCTATCGGAGGCTAGAAGAAGGAGAACAGAAGAAGAATGTTGTAGCTGCACATTTAATCAGGGTTGTACAATATCAGTAAATGTGATTTTCGTTTGTTTTCACAAGAACATGGCACAGGGGTAAAAAGGGTTTATGTAAATTAAACTCTCATTTAGAAGAATGATCCGGGCTTATAATGGACCCCTGAGGTGTACCGTTGCATTGTGCTTATCTATTAGCAAACAATTTCTTATTAAGGGTGTGGTAATACACCCCAGTTATAGTGTGATTTAAGCAGTGGTGGACGAAGTACACAAACCATGTATTTGAGTTAAAGGAGCGATACATTAGGTAAAATATTACTCAAGTAAAAAAGTGCTCCCTTTAATCTTTCACTTGAGTAAAAGTACAAAAGTATTTGCCTTTAAATGTACTTCTAAATGTATTCAAAGTACTATGATTTATTATGGCTATAATGTTCCTATTATCATTTTTGTCACAAGACTCTTGTTTAATCAATGCAGTTTATGAGCACATCAATACAGCACAACAATCTATTAATAGAATGATACTTATGAGTCACTGATTAATATCTATTCAAATTATCATGAGCCCAAAACCTTTTTTTCCCCCAACTGCTTAAAAAAAAATCACGGAAATAAGGCCACGGGTGTAGTGGCGAGTTCGAGTCAGGAGGTTCATCCGCCATTTATTACTTTCAAATTGTTCTGCTTGCTGTTGTGCTGATGCTAAATTGTCATTGTAAGTTTTTATCCACTCCTAAATAAAAAGGAATGACTGATTTCACAAAATGTAGTTAAGTGAAAGTATTTGCCTTTGAAATGTAGTGAAATTAAAGTATGAAATAAATGGAAATACTTCTGTAAAGTACAGGTACGCAAAACGTACTGTCCACCACTGAATTCAAGTCAAAATCTGACAAATTGCCTTTGTATAAGTAAAAAAAACATAATGATGCAACGTACAGAGGTTACTATATATTCCCAATATCTAAGAAAATAATACATAAATAACTAATACATAAATAACTTATATATATATATATATATATATATATATATATATATATATTGACTAACAGAAATAGAGCTCTGAAATCAGCTAAAGTGTACTTTGAAATAGATGAAGAATCCATTAATGTGCCCACTATCATTCTGACACAATTCTCCTTCATCCAATTATTCAATTATGCACTCTTGTGGCAGCAGTGCAATCTTTAAGATCTATATAAAAAAGTGCACAAAATTGTAAAGATCTAAAACAGAATGGGGGAAAATCTCGGTTTGGTGTCAGATTCGAGCATTTCAGAAGCATCCAATTAACATAATAGGTGACGAAAATAAATCTTGCGCCGAGCGACAAATCTGTGGCAACACCACTTTGAAGAAGATGGCCAGGCTGGTTTCGAGCTGACGGGAAAGCTATGTATATTTAACATTCACTATGTTCAACCACGGTGAGTATGTTAACTTTGAGGGGGATAGGCTACACTAAAGTAGAAGACATTGGAAGAACAAGAATTGGAATCTGAGGCTACAGTGGGCACAGTGGTTCTTAAAACTTTACCCTTAAAACTATTGGTAGCCAAATGCTTTGACATCTGTGTAGAAAAGTTGATAAAATTAATAAAGTGCTGCAGACTTATAACAAATGACCCATGACCCGGTTACAGACAACTAGACAAGCGCTAAAACGCAGCTTCTTGTTTAGCTGCTTTGCTAAGCCACTGCTGAGTAATCATCTCAAACGCTATAGGCTGTTGTGGAAATTAGTCAAACCATTAGGTACACCCCCCCTTCCTAGCTTGGATGATCCGATCAAAATTGGAGACTCAAGAAGGACCAGCAGTGACCACTTATGATTGCATTCTGTGACTCAAGTTTTGCCAAATGCACAATAAGGGAACTCAATAGCACTTAAATACAAGTACAGGTTGCTACACAGCGTTTCCTTTCTAATTAAATGATTGGATGCACCAATGGATCGATGAAAGCTGTGCCATCTAAAAACATTGAAGGGAGTACAAACTAAAGCAGTGTTTGTCAAGACCTGTAGCAAACTGTAATAAATCTTACACTATATGGACACAAGTTTGTGAACATCTGACCATAAGATCCGTATGGCGTAAAAAAAAAAAAAAAAAAAAAGATTTAAGCCCTCATTTTCTGTTATAATAAACTCAACTCTGAGAGTGAGACTGAGGAGGCCTGGGGTGCCACCAGCATTACAATTAATCCCAAAAGTTGAGGTCAAAGCTTTATTGCAGGCCTTTCACTTAAACCCATGGAGCTGGCTTTGTGCACAGGGGGATTGTCATGCTGGAACATTTCTGGGTCTTCTATTTCAAGTGAAGGGAAAATTGAATGTTACCACATACAAAGATGCCCTCAATACTATTGTTTGTTTAATGTCGTTATCATTATGATGCCTTATAATCACTCTTATTTATTTGTTATTCTTTATTTTGCAGGTTTCTCATGAATCTCTTTATTTACTGCATAGACATGTCTCCAAACTCTGTGTTTCAAGCTCACCCACTTGTTTTGTGCTTATGGGTTATTCGACTCAAAGCCTTTAATGCGGTAACGCTTTAATAATAGTTATTATTCAACAATGCCGTCAGACGCCTACAGACACTATACTCAGAACATGCTCCTTCCAAAGGCCAAGCCCATAACTGCTAAACGTGTCGACTGTTGGCTGAAAGCTTTAAAGAGAAACTTAGTTCACCGGTCTACTTAACATCACTGTAGTATGCCTGAAAATCCTGAATAGTTCTACCTGGAAACCAGATGAGCAGAAATGGTTTGGCTCTGAAGTGCCTTCGATAACGTAAGATACACAAGCGATTATTCCGCAGCTGCTCTTAAAGGGTCAAACAGTCTTTCATTGTCTTTCCAGAGATACATGCATGTGTCTTGTATATATAAAACAAACTAGGTGATTTAATGGTATGAAGGATCATTTTGACCGAACATATGTAAATATACAGATTTACAGAGAGAAATTCTCTCTTAGCACGAGTCACAGCTTTACACACTCGTCATGGAGCCTCTTAGTTTCTCCAAAAATATTTAGCTGAAATGCTTCGCTATGCCTCTTCATCCCAGAGCAGTTCAGTAGGATTTAGGTGCAGTGACTGAGCAGGTCATTCTATTATTATATATATAAAAAATAAAAAAATACAAAAAAATAAACACTAGCTGACTGTTTGCTCGAAATAACACTTCAGACGTATGCTACAGGTCATTGTTTTCTTGTACGGTGATGTTTGTTTCAATTCGCTGCAGTCCAGTTGGAATTGCATGGTGTTTGAATGTAAAATGGTAGCCATGTTGGTTTAGCGTAGCTATTAACCCTATATGTATATAACGAGTTAGCATGTTTAAATATAAACAGAAACTTGTGAAGTGGAATGTGACCTAGCTACATGTACTTTTATTTATATTGCTCTAGGTAACAGTTCGAGGAAAATTAATATGGTTAAATGATCTGTCGCATATAAACAAAAAGAACTGGCATGTCTCTCTCAAAAACGATAAAATGTGATAAATGATTAGGTTTTTCCAAACATTACACACAAAAGTGTGTTTGTGGAAAAAAATCTAAATTAACCTGATAAACACAAACAGAAATGTTACGTGGTCACGAGTTTTTAAAGTCATCTGATTGTCAGGAAGTGAATTGGACATTTCTAAATAAGAGGTCTGGTCATATCACTGCGGATTGGCGTTGATAAAAGTGTAAACGGAGCGGTCGTCTCCTCCTGTTCGGTCTTGGTTTGGAACAGATTGATGGCTGACATGCGGCTCTGCTTTACCAGCGTTGTGCCGGTACAAGCTGGACTGTAAATCAACTCATTTGCCAACTACTCAGCTGATTGAGATTGCAGGCTCTGAATTAAAAAAAGAAAGGTTGATGCAAATATAAAGTGGTTCTGTCATCAAAAAAAAAAAACAACAACAACGTGTATCCGGCTCTTGATTCATCCCTATAACGTGGGGCATCAGCACTGAGAATGCCTGAAGAAAATTAAAACAATAAATAGAAGGCATTGTTTCATGCATTCTATATAAACTCGCATGACTTGTGCTCAGTCAGCGTGGCCAAGAACCTCCTACTTTAACAGAACGAAAGTGTCTGAGTGACATTAGAAACCTGTAAACAACTTCAGAATAATCTCTAAGGCCAGGATTCTAAAGACGAGAACATTGTGAACCTTTAACATTGTTGTCTCCCAAATCTAATCACTATCCACTATTCAGAAACCTGAGATGGGTCACATATTAGACTGGTTTGCTGCTCTATAATTAGTAGCTCAGTAGTTTGACACACAAATCAGAAATTATAATGATAACTGAATTTCCAAACTAGCGCCTAAATAAAGAGTGTTGGAAAAACTTGGCCCAAATTTGGTCAGAATGTTCCTTAGACCACATTTTAACCAGGCTGTACTATGAGTGACCATACAAACCAACAAAACGTAAGTACATTAACTTTGAATTTTTTTTTTAATAAATGAACATCTAAAAATGAAGAAAAGAGAAGAAACAGAACACAAAATCATGCAAATGCTTAAAATTGTCCTAAAAAAAGATTTGAATACAACATGATTTTCCATTCAGCTGCTTCAAGTGAGTTTGCAATATTTCTTTTTAATTGCTTAATAATGATTCATTAATGATTTATTAATCATTAATATTTCATTAAAAAAAAATCTGAAAAGTGTATTGTGAATTTATCACAATATTGGGATCAGATTATACACACATCTATATGGAGATGTATTGGGACACCTGACTTTTCCAGTCATATGTGGTTCTTCCTCAAACTGTTACCACAAAGTCGGAGGCACACAAGTGTATAAGATGTTTTTGGATGCAAGAATATCACTAGAACTAGAAGACCCTAATCTGTTCCAGCATGAACCTAACCCCTGTGCACAAAGCCATCTCCATGAACATACACTTTACATGGTTTGGAGTGGAAGATCTTAAGTGGCCTGCTGTAGAGCTCTGACCTCTACCCTATTAAACACCTCTGGGATGAATTTGAAACACTGACTGCACCCCAGGCCTCCTCACCTCACCTAAATCATACCTGACTTTACTAACACCCTAGTGGCTAAATGATCTCCACAAGCACACTCCAAAATCTAGTGGAACATCTTCTCAGAAGAGTGGGGGATATTATAACAGCAAAGGGGGAGTAAAAGTGTAATAGGATGTTCAAACAGAAAGTGAAGAATGAATCAGAAGAGCAATAGGACAGCTTTACATCAAACATTGCATTCAGCATAACACAATAAGAGACATATCAGAGTTTATAAGAGGACGGGTTGTTGGTGCGCATCTGTGACCAGTACACTGAGCCTTTGCGGTGTATCAAAAACCACGGTATCCAGGGTAACGCTGGCATACCACCACGAAGGACAAATCACATCGAACAGGAGCAACTGTCGACTGCCGCAGGAGACTCTACACCATACTATTAAATTATTGTGATCTAAAAATGTTACTATGGTTACAACTGTTTAGAATGTAGCACATTCTTTCAAAAAAGCTATTAGACTGACAGGAACAATCAAACTTTCAGCCAATCAGAATCAAGTATTCGGACTAACTATATTATAGTAGTTCAACTTACAAATACCAAATCATAATCAGCATTATCTAGCAAGGATGGCTGATCATACAAGTCATTTCTTTCCATTTTCGAGAAGACAAACAGCAGTGCTGAACTGATCATACATAGGCTAATACAAACAGTGAACGAATACACCTTTAACTAAATGACCAGATGACTACACACTACCATATGACAAAAGAAATTATAGTGCAATGATTGGAGAGTTGGTTAAAGAAACACATTGCACATGGGTATGACGTTGCACAAAGTAAAGGAACAATACTGTAGTAGAAAATAGTCTACTATAGACTGAGGTTAAAGGAAGGAGTTTAGAATCTTTCCACAAGCTCCGCTCCTTGTTTTTACCATCAACCAATTACTGATCACCATCACTGAGCAACACTGTTAATGATCAGTAACAATCACGTTTGTTTATTGGCTGTCAATACAATTAACAATTAACCAATCACTGCCCACCAATTCAACCATCCATTAATCACTGCTCACCAATTTTACTATCAACCAGTCACCGATCACCATCACTGAGCAACACTGGTAATCATATCAATGATCAGTTACAATCTCTTTTGTTTATTAGTTGTCAATGCTCACCAATTTTACCATCAACCAATTACTTCTCACCAATTTAACCATCAACCAATTACTGCTCACCAATTTAACCATCAACCAATTACTGCTCACCAATTTAACCATCAACCAATTACTGTTTACCACTGTTCCAATAACCCATAAACTGATTACCGCTGTCCCAATAACCAATCACTGATCACTGTTGTGTCCATCAATCACTGTTGTCCCTAATAATCAATCAATGGGAATCACTGTTCCTTATAACATCCTCTAATGGCATATCAATGACCAATAACAATTTCTAGTGTTTATAATGCCGTTTAGATCCATGTCTCCCACTCACTGTCATGTTTACTAAAAAAGTAAAAGAGATGTGTGTGTACTGGACTCAGAACAAAACAGGATCGAACTAAATAAAGAGTTTGATGTGTTTATTAAAGCAATTTTAACCATTCCTCCATCACTTCCAGCACAGCTTACCTTTATAGAAGGTCTGTTATGGCCGATGTTGTTTAGGTCCTCGTGCACACGGTCCAGTAGCCAGAGAAGGAATTCCTGAGCATCGTGCTGAGCATTTCCCCTGTACTGCAAGGCTCGCTTCGCCACCGAGTTCTGGACAAAACAAAAGCCACACGTTACACAGAGTCCAGGCCTGACAGCACAACATGCATGTCTATTCCACCTGGAGTCTTCAATCTGATTGGTCAGGAGGTGTGTGTGTGATTTCTGTATAACCACACAGATCTGAATCTACATCCTTTTTGTAACATGAACAGCAGTTTTAATGAGAGAAAGAAAGAGAGAATGAAAGAAAGATGAGTGGGGGAGATGGGTGACAGAGAGAAAGGCAAAGAGGTGGAAAGAGAGAGATGGTAAAAGAGAGAATTGGATAGGGAAGGGGAGAAATAGAGAGCATGTGCGAGAGAGAGAGAGAGAGAGAGAGAGAGAGAGAGAGAGAGAGAGAGAGAGAGAGAGAGAGAGAGAGAGGCTGTTTATTGCAGCTATAATGTGAGAAAGAAAAAAAACTCATCTCTCCATTATTCCTAATAACCAATAACTGATCTCCATCCACCATTCACTGATCATCGCTGTCCATATCCATAACATTCATTCTGTTCTTTATGGTTTACTTTCCAGATTCTTCACAAGCACTGCTTTATTTCTTCTGCTTTCTCAATTAAAACAGCAGACTTTCCTAAACCAGTTTGTGCCACTCTGACCAAAGATGATGATGATGACTTATTATGAGAAATACATTTAAATCTATTATTTTCATTTATATGAAACTCTTTAGTTATTCTATATTTAATAATCTTCCTGTTTTTCATGTATTACTGACAGAATCTCAGAATTTTGTCTTTAATTATAAACTTTTTATAGCATCAATCATAACAATTTGCTAAAAGTATTTTGCGACGACTCGTTGTACATTTTAGCCCAACACGCGGTACTTTCAAAAGTATGTGGACACCCGCCCATCCTAGACATATACACTTGTTGGCCATTTCATTTGCGGATTTATTCCCCTCTGCTCCACTCTTCATCGCTTCGGTTTGGAGCGTAGCTGCGAGGAGTTGTGTTTGTTCGTCTACAAGAGCATCAGTGTGGAGATCTGGGGGGAACGGTCGGTGTTCTGCGTTATCGCACAGCAATAAAAAAACCAAAGATATTCACTGGGGTTAATGACAGGGCTCTGTGCAGGACATCAGTTTTTCCACTTGATTCTGAACACAGCACGTCTTCATGACGCTGGCTTTGTGTTCGAGCCGTTGTCATGTGTTCGAGTCTCTTAGTAACAGTGAAGGGTAGTTGTAAGACTTTTTATACGATTTTGGTAACGTTTTTGGGAAGAACCACTTAGAAACCCTGAAGATGGCCTACAGTCTGGTACTTAGGTTTCCATCAGTGACGTTAAAAGCTTCGTTCGATCAACTCGCATATTACGCCATTTGGCGATCGCCCTTCTCCAGAGTGACTTACAAGTGAGCAGATGAAGGATAAGGGCTTCGTTTAAGGGACCAGGATTTGAACATACGACCTTCGAACCATTGGACATACGAGTCCAGTGCTTTTTCCACTGAGCTACACACTCCCCCAACTTACAGGTTACACAAAAGCACTTTTATAGATTCACAGTTGGCGTCTTCATATCAAGGAGATTTTCCATCCCATCAGCAATACTGTCTCATTCATTAGGGATAAGATTTATTATTTAAAATGTCATATTCTGAAGCTTTGCATTTCTTTAAAGCCTTTTGTTGTGACAATATTCATTGTTAAAATTGCTCTTGTCCACATACCTGTATACTGTGCCACCCAGACCCTTCGACTCACCTTGAACTCTCTGCTCTGCTGAGGAGTGTATTCAAAAGTCCAGAGAGCTCGGACCAGTCCTGCCAGCTGCTCCGTCACTTCTCCTTTCTCTTTCCTGGGAGGATGAACTCCGTTGGTTTTGGGTATATCTTCATCAGTTTGGCCACGAAACTGCTCGAGCGCCAAGTACTCGGCGAAGAGCTCCGTGTTGCTCAGACACTGCAGGATGGCGTTCATGAAGCACGTGTTGCCATGGTTCTTCAGACCCGACACGCCAGGCACTTTGTCCCGACCGAGGAAGCCGCCGCAGTCGCTGTCGTCGGAGGCCACCGATCCCTTGCCTTCGTTTTTGAACGCGGCAAATCCTCCGTCGTCCTTTTCTCCTTCGGGTGGCTGGAGCTCCGATCCGAAATGAGACAAAGTGGACAAGGTCTTGAGCACTCTGCTCATAAAGCTGCCCACGGACCGCACCGAGCCTCTCCTGAACAACTTCTTCCCGAGGCCGGACTTCTTCTCTTTGCCTGATGCTTTGCTCGACATGGCAGCAGATTTTACAAATTACTAGGCAGTTGTTTAGAAAAACAAAACGAAAAAAGTCAGTGCTGTCTGCAAGCTGCCATATTATCTAACGGCAGCTGAGCTGATCAATCACCTCACCCTGGTTATGACACTGATTTAAAGGTGCATTAGGTTAAACTTTTCGCTTTAGCATAGGTTAGATGGGTTCATCATTTGAATGATTCAATACCATGTAGCTCCACCCACTGTAGAAGGGTCTATAAAATGATTGACAGGACGCTGATCTGGACACAAACAAGCCTTCAGGACCGGAAAAATTGTTCATTGAGTTTTCTCAGCACCTTTTTAGTACACTTCATCTAAAGCTGAGGCCACGTGCAACTTATTTTAGCACGTCCTACATATTTTCTTGGTTATTTGTATATAATTAGGAAGGAACCAAAAACAACTTATTGCACCTTTAAAGTCTTTTGGGTGCACAGCAGGTCAGCTGAAGGTCTGATAATGGCCATTGTACAGCAGGATTAGTGTAGGTCCAGGATGTTCTGTTATCACCCAGGAATATCCAGAGACATATAGAGAAGGTGTATCATCAGATCACTGTGGTGAGATCTTGGTCCCGGAGTTGCACCATGTAAAAGGAAAGCTGGAAACACAGCCCATGTCGTTAGCATGATGCCATGATGATGACTGGAGCCCTGAGCAGCCCGGAGAAGTTCTTCGGGAAGCCGGATTGCGGTTCAGATCCGAGCTGCTCCACGGAGCGGTGCGCGGCGGTGGTGGTAGCGGCGGCGAGGGCAACAACACGGCCGACTGAGACTTTTCCCTGTCCCTGTCCTCTCAGGGTCACTGTCCATCCTCATGCACAGGCATAAAACACACTCAATCACTCGATCCCTTCATTTAGCATTAGCTACCTAGCTTTGATTGCATTACTGCAATGCAACCGCACCCGGGAAACCGTTGGAAATGCTAACACCGGAAAGCGATGCTAGCTCAGTCCTAGCAACCGCGATTCGGCGCGTGCATATAAAAGAGTTACTATAGAAATAGCGGCTGTTATGACTTATTTAGCATTTAATCCGTTGCTAACGCTAATGCTAGGTCTTAGCCGACGGCTTGGCTTCGGTGCAATCAGGGCAGACCTGCGACTGCGACTTTCCCCGACGCGTCCACGAGCACCGCTTCAGCACCCCGGTATCATCCACAAAGACACGTGCTGCTGTTGTTGGTTTGCTTCTCCAGGCGGCTTAGTGTAAATCCGTGGAGCAGGTCGAGCTCGCGCCGTGGTTTGGTGTATGTGTGTGTGTGTGTGTGTGTGTGTATAAAATCACTGACACTGCATTGGGGCGTTGGGGGTGATGACGTCACCGCCCGGGCCGGCCCGGCATGGCATGGGTACATCCAGTGTTTCCCTGACAGTGAGGTTCTCCTGCTCAGGTTCTACTGACTAACACCAGATACTCCTCAAAGTCTGAAGGCATCAGACCACTTTGATATGTCCTTCTTACCTACATGAAAAACAGACTGCAATGTTCATCTATGCAGCATTCATTTGCTTTCACTGGGACTCGAAATAGATTTTTTTTTTAAATATGATAACATTATGACCTTATAACATCATGACAGGTGAAGTGAATAACACCGTTTATCTATTTGTCATGGCACCTGCTAGTGGGTGGGATTTATTAGGCAGCAAGTAAACACTTTGTCCTCAAATTTGACGTGTTAGAAGCAGGAAAAATGGGCGAGGGTAAGGATATGAGCGAGTCTGACAAGGGCCAAATTGTGATGTCTAGACGACTGGGTCAGAGCATCTCCAAAACTGTAGCTCTTGTGGGCTGTTCCTGGTCTGCAGTGGTCAGTATCTATCAAAAGTGCCCCAAGAAAGGAACAGTGCAGGCTAATGCAGGTCAGGTCAAAACTTGACCAAAAAACAATTTTGGCAGGTGGTGATAATGTTATGCCTGGTTGGTGTATACATTGGAGCCCAGTTAAGTTGTTTTTTTGCATTTCCCAGCAATGATAGGAAACTGGGGTCAGACATGATACAGCCCCCCTGGAGTACAAAGAGTTAAAGGCCTTACTCAAGGGCGATCAATAACCCAGAACATTAAAAACTGAGGCAATGTGGTAAAGTGACCTCCATGGAGTGGTGTGTTAAGGTTAGAGTGGATAATCTTTAATGTCCTAGACTGAGCCTTGACCTCAGACCTCAGACCTCAACCCCACTGAGCACCTCATTATTTGTAGGGCAGTAGCATAAACAGCAGTACTTTTTCCAAAACAGGGATGAATACATTCTTATCTGCCACACAATATACATTTAATTTACATATAATTTTCTTTCTTTTTTATTCTACAATTTGTACATAATACAAACAAGCAAACAAAAAATATATATATAAATAATAATGATAATTTCTTGGGGAAGGTCAGATATATGCTTTATAATTTGTCTCCTTAATAAAGGGTATTAATTGTAGGTTCTTATTATATAGTACATATTTTTCTAGTATGTAATTGGTAGAAGTAAGCAAGGGAATTTACAATAAAAAAAAAAATTCTTTTTTTTTTTTTTTTTAGTCTGGCCATAATTGCCTTGCAGTGCATATTCATTCCACTTAGATCAGAATTAAGTAAAAACATTTTTTGAAGACAAGATAGAAAGAAATATTTTTCATTAGATGATTGACATTTCCTAGAAATATTGTAGAGGTGGTTCGGAGGTTAAGACTCTAAGATACTGATCATGAGTTTAAGCCCCACTACTGTCAAGCTGCCACTGTTGGGCCCTTGAGCAAGGCACTTAACCCTATCTGCCCCCATGGTGCTGTATCATGGCTGACCCTGTGCTCTGACCCCAGCTTCCTGACAAACTGGGATATGTAAAAATTACACTTTTGGATTAATAAAGTATTAAAAAAAGAACAGAGCCACATGTCTAATTATTATAACAGTAAATCTGGAATGCAATCTTGAACAAGTACATATACCTATGGATATAATGGACAGAGGTGCACAAACTTCTGGTCATACAATCTAGGATGATTAAGAACACACCCAATGATGATCCAAAGCATTTGTGGAATACGGTTGATCTTTGAGTGGCTCTGCTTGCCTTATTATTATTATTATTATTATTATTATTATTATTATTAATATTATTGATGATGATGATGACGATGTGAAGCGTTCGTGAGTTTTATGTCCGCTGTTTATTTCCCCCAGAACTGAAGCTGACCTTTCTCTGTAAATATCACTTACTTTCAAATCTTGCAGTGCAAAAAGCCGAAACATCTTGTACAGTACAAGGGGCTCGATGATACACAGGCTGCTGTCCTGTACATCTCTTTTAAGTATGCCATTTTAAAGGAGGAAGAAATAATCGATCGGTATGGTATATGCACGCAAAAATTAAATCTGGCCTAGCATCAAGGACAACAGGATCGATTGAGGAGCAAGGTCAGCTGCACTGGGCTGTAGTGTAATACGAGATGCCGGAGACGCTGTAATTCCTGCGCCACTTCCACAATTGTGACACTCAATCGGCTGTCCGATTCCACGCACATGACGTTTACATTTGTGCCATTTTCAGAGATCGCCTTATATCCAGTGATCTTTTTTTTTATACATTTCTACACCCGAAAAGTTAAGGGCCTTGCTCAAGGGCCCCCACGTTGGTGGGACTGGGATTTCAACTTAGGACCTTCCGATCAGAAGTCTGACAGCTTAACCACTAAACCACCGCTTTGTATTTTCCCAATCGTACAATCAAGAGTGCCAGTTTTGGACGCAACTAATCGAGATCACTTGATCCATGATCCATGGATCCAACAGATCCATGAATGAGAAATCGAATATGAAGTAAGTGACATTATTTTTTGCTCCTCTAATTGAAATACAGCAGATCACACACACACACACACACACACACACACACACACACACACACCTAACACACAGTTTTTACAGTGTTGCTGTCTAGAAAAATGGTACCAAAGCATTTAGGCACTCACAGATAGAGTTTCTTTCTATGAGCCACTTGACTACCCAGTATAGAGGAACTGGACACACACACACACACACACACACACACACACACACACACACACACACACACACTCTCTCTCTCTCTCTCTCTCTCTCTCTCTCTCTCTCTCTCTCTCTCTCTCTCTCTCTCTCTCTTAAAAACAAATGAACAAACCTATTAACCGTTTGCACACATTTGCATCTCTCCTGGTTTTGTGTTGTATTTTTTTGGTTTTGTGTAGTTTTTTTGTTAATTCGTGTTGTCTTGCGTATCACCCCAGGCCTGTGGAGAGCAGTGTTAGTTTCACTGTGTACTCCACTGTAAATAAAATTAGATTAGATTCAACTTTGTCATTGTGCAGTGTACAAGTGCAGGGCCAATAAAATGCACTTAGCATTTAACCAGAAGTGCAAATAGCAACGTATATAAATAATCAAATATAAATATATAAATATGCAATAAACGTATTATGGGGATGCAGAGGTGAAATATATATTAAAATAATACTGTATATGGTGCAATGTGAAGATAAACACGGAAGGGTATTATCTAGAAGTGACCATACAGTATATGGTATAGTACAGTATATGGATGGAATGACAATAAAAGCCTACTTGCTTTGATTCGACAATATAGATTCTATCACTAGCTAGCGCCAAACAATGTGTACGTTCCCTCTCGAGAAGCTTGTGGTGAAGTCGGCTAATGTTTTGCCCTTTCATGTTCATCTGACCAGCTTTAAAAAAAAAAAAATAGCAAAGTTTGCAATGCCTGCTAATGATGCCGCTAATTCTAATGAAGCTTTATTGTTAGCAAAGACTTAGCACAGATACAACATCTATGACTACACACATGCATAATTTCTCTCTCTCTTTCTCTGGCTTTTTTTTGAGTGTTTTTTGAGTGTATGATTTAAAGCAGGTAGAATTGTATATATCTCAACTCATAAAATAACATATTTTTAATGCTAGCAAACAAACATGGTATAAGCAAAAATTGCAATGTCTGCTAATGATGCTGCTAATTCTAATGAAGCTTTATTGTTAGCAAAGACTTAGCACAGATACAACATTTATGACTACACACACGCATAATTTCTCTCTCTCTTTTTCTGGCTTTTTTTTTTTTTTTTGAGTGTTTTTTGAGTGTATGATTTAAAGCGGGTAGAATTGTATATATCTCAACTCATAAAATAACATTTTTAATGCTAGCAAACAAACATGGTATTAGCAGGATCAATCCAAGGCTAGGTGCTGCACGTGTTACCTGATTTTAATGCACTTTGGTTTGTGTCAGGTGATTATTCGCCTTTATTTAGATTAAAAACATATCTTTTTAGCAAAGCCTACACATAACACACATCACACACATCACATCACAACCTTGTGCTCCAGAACATCTGATCACATGCACATTATCAACTTGTGCTGTTAATATCATGAACAGCAGCTACGCTAATTCCTCTCCACTGCTTCTCTTTCTCTCCCCATCCCGAGGCTTCCTGAGGTTTGGCCAGCTCCAGTCACGTCCCACCTCGTGAAGATTATGGACCTATGGATGATCATGGAGAAGTAGATGCCGAGTGTTTAAAGGCCCTGGCATGGAGAAGCTGATGCTGGATCTATGATGATCACAAATTGTTCTGTATTGTTGAAAGATTTATGACCAAACTTTTGATGTCACCCATATGAGGATGGGTTCCCCTTTGAGTCTGGTTCCTCTCAAGGTTTCTTCCTCATATCATCTAAGGGAGTTTTTCCTTGCCACTGTCGCCACGGCTGCTCATCAGGGACAAACGCACACCATTCACCTTCACTGTTGTTTTCTGTAAAGCTGCTTTGAGACAATGTCTGTTGTGAAAAGCGCTATACAAATAAACTTGACTTGACTTGACTTGACTTTATATCGTGCATTAAAATGGCTCACGGTTGGATTATCCTTCACATGAGCGATTCTGGAGACACCTCATGATACTGGCCGTTTGTATGCAAATTGTAAGGAGGTCCTTGGATGACTGGTGCAGTCGTGTAGTACTGTATCATTATCATTTAAAGCACGAATCTGTGCAACACTTTCAATAAATATAATTTGTGTGTGTACGAGGGTCTTAGACGCCTGACTATGAAGCAGATAAGCTACTGTGGGATCTCTTATTTGGGAAGCTTCTTCTCAGCAATGCTAACTTGCTGTATCTTAGCATGTTTTTGAGCTCTTGGGCTAGATTGGCTGGTTTTGTTGCCATGGCGTATAGTGCAGAAACGTACTCAGCCTCAGAGCACTTCACACACTCGGCTACCACGAAGCAACAGGCAACAAACGAGTCACGGCATGTTTAGGAATCGTGGGAAATTGCCTGGGCGGGGCTGCTGCAGGGGGTTCACATGTAGCATGGGCCGTTTATCTTATCAAGAAGTTTACTCTGGAAAGGAAATGCTCGGAGTAGACACAGGGACTAAAGTAGATAAATCACCATTAGAATACTGTATTTTGTGTGTGTGTGTGTGTGTGTGTGTGTGTGTGTGTGTGTGTGTGTGTGTGTGTGTGTGGCAAGACAGTTTATAGCACATGATAAAAATTAATAATAAGCAGAACAAAATGGTTATAGCAGGAGTGTTAACACTATGAGCAAAAGTTTGTGGACACCTGACCATATGACTGGTATATGCATTTTGAACATCCCTTTTGCTGTTACCTTCACTCTATATATCCAAGAATTTATAAATTATGCTAAATTAACAAAAGTTTGTGTACACTTGACCATATGATTTGTATGTGGGAGACATATATTTCACACTTCTTGTTATAATTCGCTCCAATCTTCAGGGAAGATTTGGGTTCCACTAGATTTTGTTTAGCTTGTGGAGATTTGTGTTCATTCAGCCACAAGGGTGTTAGTAAAGTATGGTTTGGATGTAGGCGAGGTGAGGAGACGAGACCTGGGGTGCAGTCAGTGTTCGCACTCATCCCAAAGGTGTTTAATAGACTTGAGATCAGAGCTCTATAGGCGGCCACTTAAGATCTTTCACTCCAACCCATGCAAACCAGATCTTCATGGAGCTGGCTTTGTGCACAGGGTTATTGACATGCTGAAACAGGTTTGAGCTCAAGTGAAGGGAAATGTAATGCTACCGCATCAAAACATTTCAACTTCAATATTGTTTATTTTCAAATCTACAGCTGTCCACTTTGGATGTGATTCCTGTTAAGAGACCTGATGTGGTCTTCTGCACTTTTAGCCCATCCACCTCAAGGTTGCACCTAGAAACATTTTTATTTTTTATTTTTATTTTTTACATCGGGAACACGAATAGATCTCTTTAACCATGACCTAGTCGACCTGTATGAGGTTGTGTTTAATGCTAGGGGTTCCAAAGAACTTCTTTAGGTCACATCTGGATAAGGGTGTCTGCTATATAAAACAAATCTGTAGAAATGCACCAAGAATGAGCGGCAAAAACAGGAACTATGGAATCCCGCTGAGAATACGACTGTAGTGGATAGAAATCAGATAAGATTTGTGTTTGGGTGTGGTATCAAGGATGGGTGGTTAAGGCATTCGACACATTAAAACATTCGGCTCAGAAGGTCGAGTTCAAATCCCAGCCACACCAAATTGCCACTTCTGGGCCCCTGAGCAAGACCCATAACCCCATATATGCTCCGTTGTATGAATGTGATAAAGGCGTCTGCCAAAATGGCATGAATGTTTGGATTTTTGCTCCACCATGTGTTCAGTACTACATCCCTGGAACAGAATCCAAAACCTTGAAGGAGAACCCTAAAGGGTTTTTTTCTTAACCTGCTTTACCAAACAAATTCCAGTGTCATTAAATCATTCCGAGGTTATAATTGCATTACAAGATCCTCAGAATGGTAATGATCGTATCCCATTAGTTCCTAAAGTCTGAAAGCTTGAGAAAGCAGCACAAGTATGCCCTCTGGTGTTCTGATCAGGTCCTTGCACTAATAAGGAAAGAAGTGATAGGGTTTGATTTGTCTGCAGAAAATCTCAGCCTTACATTTCTCAGGCTTGATCTGAAATCTATCCAAACACCAAAGATGTGCAATTCAACAAAGTTTTTATTAAGGTAGACCTGGCTCTAGCATCATATACATTTTTCCTTGGTTGTTTACTTGCAATTACATATAATAATAATAATAATAATAGTGTGTACACACTTTAAGCATAAAAATATTGATACAAAAAAAAAAAAAACATACATTTTATAGGATAGTAATATAGGACCAGCAGTGACAAAGTTTAGCAGAAAGACACCATCTTTAGGCCTGCTTCTGCTCGTTTATTAAAAAAAAAGTAAAGAAAAAAAAAAAGAGGAGGAGACGGGGTACTACAGCAACCGGCAGACGTGTGAAAGAAGGAACACGGTGTCCGAGTGCACGTGCGAGGGAAAGCTACGCCTCCCTGTGAGTTCGGGAGAAAGTACAGCCATTCTTCAGGCTCGAACGGGACGAAGGCATGTTTCACAAGACACTGGTGCAGTGAGCTGGTCATCGCTTCACTGGGGAGGACCAGAAGGCTCTCCGATTGCTAAGACACAGGCTGGACAGTAACTAGGTATTATAACAAGTGTAACGATATGTAAACTGAAGCATTTCAAACCCATTTGAAGTGTGCTATGGTGTCCGTGTACATTAATGTGGCGGGAGAGGGTATCAATAAAAAAAAAAATTTAATAAATAAAAAAAAGACACTAGGCATGTAAACATAGAGCCTTGATTAGGCTGTGTTTAGAGAGATGGATGGTTGGATAGATAAATTGAGAGAGAGAGAGAGTCTGGATCTCTGCGAGAGTTTATACCTCATATTTTTTGCTCGACTGAGAAGCCCTTTGCGTGTGAAGGATAGATGGTTGAGGTGTGTGTGGGGGATTTACGTGCATTAGTTTTGTCTGAATATATGACACTATATTTATATACACCGTGTTGAACAGATATGGAGTTTGAAGCCTACCGAAGCGTTCGGCTTGCGTGTCCCTGACGACAGCGAAGTTCAGACATTTTATTGGTCAGAAGGCAACGTCAGAAAAAAAAGAGTCATACGATTATTAAAACTATAAAAGAGGATCGAAGCAAATGATTGAGAATCTTCCATAAAAAGATTCACTGCTCTGAGCTTTACTTCTACTCGATTGCATGCTGCTACAGTTTTTAGGTATCATTTGTTAGGATAATTTATGCCGTAGCGCCCTGTTAGGGGTGTATGGATACCACGATAAAAAAAAAAAAAAAAAAAAATCTGTCTGTTAAAAAATATAATGTTTCAATCAATTTGACCAAAAACATCTTTTCATTTCAAAGCAAGCATTCTTAGAGCCTTTTCGTATATTTTGTTTATCCATACACCCCCCCAGTGTGAGCACGCTTCAGACAAAATTATACAGGGTCCATTTCCTCCATCTGTCAGTTAATAAAGAAAAAAAAAAAGAGAATTGTACTTAACAGTCACTGTCATGTCAATAATAAAGCGTTTAACATCAGAGGCAGAAAAAAAAAAAGTAAATAAGTTATTTAAAATAAGTCACAAAAAACACGAGTTTGCAGTTACAAAAATTAAAGTAAAAAAAAAAAAAAGAAAAAAAAGCTGCAAACCTTTTGGAATGAATCCAACATTGGAAGACGAAGTTCAGCACCACTGTACTACATTTACATCTTTTTTTTCCTTTCAAAAAAAAATAATAATAATAATAATAATTTCCCCCCACAAAAAAAACAAAACAAAAAAAAATAAATTCAAAAAACAAAAAAACCCACAATACCAAAAAATATCTCTTAATGTAACTTTAAAATAAATGTTAATGAACGTATTTTTTATCCGCATTCCTGATCTGACTAATAAACCCAAGGCGGGTCAGAACAGAAAGGTTTGATCACCTCTACTTCTACATACATGCTGAAATACAAAGTGTGGTTTAAGAAAAGAAAAAAAAAAAAAAAAAAAAAATCATTTGTAAGGTAAACACTACCGGTCAACACCGACGTATCGGTCACCATGGTAACACCTGCAATTCACAACACGGTAAACTTTTTTTTTTTTTTTTTTTTAAACCACCTTTTTTAAACCAACCATTTTTAAACAATTTTCAAAAGATACCCCGAATTCTTTTTTTTTTTTTCTTTTTTTTTCCACATAATAAGAAACTGCTCACTGAAGTGGAAAACGTCACGATTGGTATTCAGAATGTCAAGCTGAGACCCTGAGTAAACTGGAACGCTGCCCTTTTTTTTATAAGCTTGTAAATGACATGCATATTCCTGCTTTGTTCTTTTTGGAATATAAAGAAAATAAACTCCAATATGAATAGCATTTCGTCCGGCTTGCCAATTTCGTCCTGATGATGTTGTGTAGGATCCAACCCGCATGACAGAGGAGCATCACGGTCACATCCGAGAACCTTGTTCTTGAAGAATCTGTTACAGCAAAAAAAAAAAAAAAAAAAAAAAGTATTATATAAAATAATGCATTAAGCATACAGATGTGTTTTAACATCTGCACTACAGGATCAAAAATGAGTCTGAAAATTATTCTGCCTGGAGCATAAAGAAAAACGACAATGATATGAAACATTAAAGGCAGACTAAATGAGCCGAACTGAGCTGAAGAAGAGACGTAGGCTGTGAGGACTTTATCAGTCAGATGTTGCTAAATGAGACGTTTAAATATCGAGGAGGTTTTCCATCACTAAACATCTGACAGAAAACTGGAAGAACAGGAAGTCACGAGTCATCTCAGATGTGAGGAAAACAAGGACAATTGCTGAAGAAGACTAAACAAACTGGATGTGACCTAGACACGTTTTAGAGTTAATAATAAAACTGTAACTGATAATCCACGGCTGATGGACTGCTACAAAATATTAACTCGCAATGCAGGTGAGAATGACCACCTATGTTTTATCCTGCTGATCGTTTTGAAAAGGTTTTTAATCAAATTAATCCAGATTTAGTCATAAGGTTTGGAGAAGAAATTCATCTTAAATGTGGCTTTCACCATGAACATAGCATTCTACACACCAAATTATACACACGAATCACTGGAGGGTGTGTGTGTGTGTGTGTGTGTGTGTGTGTGTGTGTGTGTGTGTGTGTGTGTGTGAAGTGATGAGATTTGATTAAGACTTTAATAAGTAGAGAGAAAGAGATTTCTTCATTTCAATCAATTTCAATAATCTCAGATCCCCGACTGGTGTATAACATGTCTAATCAACTCGACACACATTTACTACGCACACAATTTTGACATTGGCTGCGAAATCCGAATAATGGACACAAGCTCAGTGCGGCAAAGTCTCGCACGTCACTGTGCCTCAAAGTTGAACTTTGGCTACCTCTGACCTACATAATTTATATCACGTGAAAACCCAAGATATTGATACATCAAGGCGTGACCTCAGAATATACAAGATAAAGAACTCATTGTCGCGGCTTCACAAAGCCCCGTTTCACGCAGTGTTGCTGCGTATACAAACATACTATGTATTTTCACATCCGGTTGCCACCCATATCCACAGCAGATATTCAAACGAATTTTATCTGCTGAAAGTGTAATGTAACCGCGACTTTACGCAGAAGCTCAGAAAGGGTGAAGAATTCTTACTTGCACTAACGTGCATGTCCACTACAAGGCGCTGTTTCATGAACCACACCAGACATTTGTATTTATGTTTTTGTATTTCTTCAACATGGAGAAGTAGTGTTTATCTACAGAGCCCATAGAATGTTTGGAAACACATTGGTTCAGAGAGACATGTGCATGTTCCTTTTGTTTATATGCAGCAAAACTTTGGGGAGTCCAAATCTGTCATCTTCGGTTCTAACAAGGAACTTCTGTAAGATGGGGAACAGTAGAAAAGATGCACACAAACTGCCTCAAACCCACAGTCAAACATGGATGTAGAAGATTAATAGTTTGGGGTTGTATTAGAGCAGGGAACATTGGAAACTTACTCTCCAAACTGAACCAACATGGCTACCATTCCATACTTCAACATCGTGCAACTCCTATCTAGACTGTGGCTCATTTAACCCAATATCCAAGTTTTATAAGCTTTATTAAGAGAGCAAACAGTTGGCTAGAGTGTGATCTTTCATGCAATGCCCTGTCAGCGCACCTTAATACACCTTTAATCTTAATAGCATTAAATAATTGAGTTTGTTGAATGTAAACACAAGGAACATTCAGGCGTCTCTCAAAAACCATAAAAGTCTAAGTGTTTCTCAATTCTTACATTCAGTTGAGGTTTTCAACAGTTTCTGTTGGGAGCTGCTGGAAAACCATTCAGGAAGAACATGGAAACATTTACACTTCGACATCTTTTTATTAGTCAATAAAAAGACTAGGGGGCGTGGTCGAATGTACAGTATCGATTACCGAATTATTAAAAGCCTGCTATAATTACCATTTATCCATAAACAAATATTCTTTATTCACCCTGATAAACACAACATTTAAACCCGTTTTATTTTTCATTGTGGAAGCTGTAGGCACCACTGATTTCCAAATCATCAGTGACAGCAGTCATAAACTGCAATCCACTTGCGATTCATGACGTTAAAGTTAGTCGTCTCATGTCCAAGGTGTGTGTGTGTGTGATGCTTACCTTAGCCTTGTCGCTCTGCTCGCTGTTTGTGCCGTATGACTGATTGTGCAGCTCCTTGGACACGACGCAGAGGAACTCTGCCTGGTCCTCATTTCCGTAGTTGTACGACGAGCCGATGCTGACCAACTTCAAAAACAAACATACGCGTACATCAATTAATAATTTATGACGTGAGCATGATCTGTCCATGTTTATTGTAATCTCTCACAATTGACCTTTTACAGAGTTGTGTACACGTTGCTACATGCAAATGAGCCGTGTCAGGACGCTGCTTTGCACTGGAGTATGTAAATCATCTTCTTTCGGCTGCTCCCGTTAGGGGTCGCCAAAGCGGATCATCCGTCTCCATACACCCCGTTCTCTACATCCGCCTCTTTCAAACCAATTTTTCGAATGAACTAATTTCTAATTCTGTCCATCCTCGTCACGCCCAACGGAAATCTCAACATCTTCAGCTCTGCTACCTCCAGCTCTACCTCCTGTCTTTTACTCAGTGCCACTGTCTCTAAATCATACAACATCACAGGTCTCACCACAGTCCTATAAACTTTCCCCTTCACTCTTGCAGATACTCTTCTATTACAAATCACTCCTGCTATCACTCTTCTCCACCCACTCCACCCTGCCTGCACTCTTTTCTTCACTTCTCTAACACACTCTCTATTACTTTGCACTGTTGACCCCAAGTACCTGAACTCCTCCACCTTCTCCACCTCTTCTCCCTGCAACCGCACCACTCCACTGCTCTCCCTCTCATTCACACACATGTACTCTTTTTTTACTCCTACTGACTTTTATTCTCCTTCTCTCCAGCGTGTACCTTTACCTCTCCAGGCTCTTCTCCACCTGCACCCTAGTCTCACCACAAATCACAATATCATCCGCAAACACCATGGAGACTCCTTTCTGTCCATCACCACTGCAAACAGGAAGGGGCTTAGAGCCGATCCTTGATGCACTCCCACCTCCACTTTGAACCAGTCGTTCCTACTGCACAATTAACTGCTTTCACGCTGTCCTTATACATGTCCTTCGAGTATGTAAATCTGGTGGGAACAATTAAGTTCAGTTTGGCTAATGCATACATAAAATAAAATAAAAAGAATAATAAAAGAATAAGAGAGACCGAACCTATCAGATATTATCTATTGCTTTTAGGATGTTAATAACCATCACATGATCTCTAAGTAACTTTTTTTAATCAGCAGCGTAAAAATAAAATACCACAGATTTCAAGGTTTTAATGGATTTCACTGATTAATTAAAAAAATTTGTTGAACATGTTGTTAACTGACATGTTCTTCAGGCTCTGGGAAAATCCTGCTGCTGTCAACACTGAACACGAACAGTGAAATGACAAATGAATTTCTCAAATTAACTACTGCATGAGCAATCACGGTTTCTTATTACACAATTATTAACATTATTATTAAACCAACAGCCATTTGCGTTTTATTATCTCCATCCTGAACTCGACTGCTCTGCGCTGCTCTTTGCTGAAACACAGCCTGCAATTTGAAGCGAGGACCGGATAAAAAACAAGAGACATTAAATGTGAGAAGATAAAGCCGTAATTGTCTGCACAAGCTGGAGGCCACAGACAAACTGGTGATCCTAAACGAACAGCCTGACACACACCAAACACCAGAGACATGACTGCACAACCGTTCCACTGCAAACTCTCGCTCTATCTGTCTATCGTCCCTCTTGTTCTCTTCACACCTCCAGAAGAAATACCACACCCAAACTCAGAGTGCAGTTTAGAGAGCAGCAAAGGGCAAGAGACTGCAAAATCAACCGCCATCTCAAAACTGGGCTCGAGTGTCTGTTTCTAAAAATACTGTTATACAAAAACCACACGGCTATGATTCTGTACCACTGCGTCACGAACAAAACTGCTTTTTTATAAAGCGCTCATCTTCTTTAACACTTATGTTATGATATATTACATTAATAATAATATTTTAATTAGTATAGCTGCCATCAAGAAAATCCGGAAAAAAAAAATGATAGTCTGACCCCTAACCCAAATATAGATAATAATACATAAAAACATTTAGCACTAGGGCTGCAACAACTAAACGATAAAATCCATAATGAAATTCGTTGTCAACGGATGCCGTTATCGATTAGTTGAGCTGCTCAAGTCACGGGTTTGCGTGACCACATGACAACACAGCCGCTTGCAGAAATGGGTTTTATCTAGTTATCATAATACTAAAACATCTCCCAACGAAAAACAAAAAAAAAGGGTGTGATTGTGAGAAATTGTCTGATAAATCGATTATCAAAATAACGGTTAGTTGCAGCCCTATTCAGTACCCATTTGCTCTTCTAATAACCTCCACTCTTCTGTAAAGACAGATTTTGGAGTGTGGTTGTTAAGATTTGTGCGCATTCAGCCACAAGGACATAAAAAAAAAAAACACAGGTTCTGGTGTAGGTGAGGAGGCCTAAGGTGCAGTCAGCATTCAAATTCATCCCAAAGTTGTTCAGTAGATTTGAGGGCAGAACTCCAAAGTGGGCCACTCAAAATCTTCCACTCCAAACCATATCTTCATTGTCATGCTGGAACAGGTTTAGTGAAGGGAAAATTCTCCCACACCAAAGACATGCTATACAATTATGTGGTAAAAATCTGGCAAAAAAACACATATTGCTGGAGAAGTCAGGTGTCCCACTAATTTTGTTTATATAGTGTATATATTTTACAAGCGTTAAGTGAAATGTTACAGTTCCTGGAACAAGGACGTGGTGAGACTGCATTTAAAATGCATTACTTCCACCTCACACTTACCTGTTCAAATTTCCAGCCGTCTGACATGGTGGAGACCATCTGAGTGAGTTCCTCCTCTTGACACTGGAGAACTCGGTAGACGTGTTTTACAGGAAGCTGCAAAGAAAGTGTAGTCTTAAGCGTCCATTTAAGCACTTAGCACTCATGGTCTACAATCAATGGCTGGTGTGTTTGGTGGACATGGAGTTTGGTAGTATGTGTTTAAACAACATGTCTACATCAGCGTTCTTATAACTATTTGAAACAAAAACTACTCTGGAACAGGATGGTCTCCTCAAACCTGAGTTCAGTAACTGATATCAAATCAAAATGGAAAGTTAAAGAATTCCCAGTTCTTACTTCTTGACATTAGAAATTCCCACTGTATAATCACATAATGAGACGAATTTGTTACACACACACTTGAACACCGTACACTCACCTGAGACATCTTGCAGTCCCGCTCCCGGATTTTGTCTTTCACTAGTTTTATAAGCGAGGTGATGTTATAAAACTCAGCCTCTTCCAGAACACCTAGTCATAAACATTCCATTACAAATCACCACCAAAGCCATAAACAAACAGAAAGCATTTACTGAGAACCCAGGAGGAAAAACAAAACAATAAACTAGCAAGTTGAGGCATGAGAGCATTCCCGTCATACCTTCTTCTGCAAGGCCTCGGTTAAGCACCAGCTTTCCATGTCTCAGATAATTGAGGACTGGGCCGAAGTACGTCGGGTCTCGGTCGATCAAATAAGCACCTGTTTCATCCTAGAGTTGGGATTAAAAGATAAGATATTCATGAAAGGTTTCTCGAGAAGGTTAAACCAGTCTGCTAAATTCTTGGTGGTGAGATCACATGAACTAAAAAACCTCCAGGCCTGAGAGAAGTCTCACAATCTGCTCTTTTGTTTCGTTTATTCATTTCACAATTGAGCATCATATTTTGAAATCCTACTGCGAATCACATGCAGACGAAGCCGTGTTTAACAAACAAGTGTCCCAGTCACATACTCTAGACTGTTACTGAGCTCGAACACGACCCGGGGTTCTAATTCTGGTTAACATTTGAGATTTATTAACATTTAAAAAGTCACCTCGTGTACAGAAAGCGCTGTTTGTGTGCGCGTCTTCTCTATTTTTAAGAAGATTAAATTGTGCAGATTTAAGAAAAGAGGCCATGACAAAAATCATGACAACAGCAAAAAGGTTTAAATATGCATCAAACTGATAAACAGTACGGCTTGTAAACCAGACTGGGTGGGAAGTTTGGGCTCTGATGTGCTGTGGAATGTACAGAACATACACAGCAGTGGTGCAATGGATCCCAAAACTCACGGTTCGGGTCACGTCCCTGTTTTTGAGTCAAGGATCGGACAAATATCATGTGCTTTTTTTCCCTTTATTACAATAAACGTTACAGCAAGGAAATGCTCCCATATAATTGATTTGAATGCTGCGGAAGGCTTTTTGAGCCAGTGTTGTTGACTAATTCACACGTCCTGTTCACATGACCGTTCTGTGCGGTTACGAAATTATTTAAAAAGCAACATCGTCAGGGGAAAAAAACGTCTTTCATTCTGCGATCGTTAAATTACGATTCATCCGCAAGTTTTTAAAAAATGAGCGATTAATCATGGCGATTCGTGTGCGTGCCAAATCGTGAGTTGTAATCGGTACGGATTAACTGCGCTCCTTTGCAATAATAAAAAACATGTGCATTAACACACAATGCCATGAGTAAAAGCGAGATGCCTCTGATTGCCTTAAAGTCAAATCACACCACACTGGAACTGACATCACACCATACTTAAATGACATTTGTGTTCAAATGTTACAACCTAAATGATAAGACAGGGTGATAAAGGTGTGGAGATGTTTGGGAAACTCTGCGCTCAACCGTTTCATGCTCCAAGATTCAGCACTAATATCACGTAAACTTAATCATATACACAAAAAGGGTTCTACTGAGCAACCGAGCTGTAGTTTCCAAGACAATGCTCACAACAATGCATTACTCTAAAGTGTGAATTCGGTGGTTAAGACGTTGGACCTCTGGGCGGAAAACCGCAGCAGCACCAACGAGTTTCACTGCTGGGACCTCGAACAAAAACCTTCAACTGCACCGTTGTATGAATGTGATAATTCGCTCTGGATGCGGACGTCTGACAAATGCCCTAAATGTACATTTAAAGACACATTAATCCTGGTAGCCAAAGTGCCTCCCTACAAGTGTGTTTTGTCAAGTTATGCAAAAGCCAAAGCAAACAAAGACACCGTCTAGACAGTATCATGCACATTCGTGGTAGACGACATGTTCCTGGATTAGCTCTGAAAAAGCATCGCACGGTGTGTGGGTGAAATCCTTCTAAAAGTGTCTTGGAAAGGGTTCTGGAAATAATCAGTCCAGACCATTTAATAAAGACGAAAGCCGAACTCTGATAGTATAATAATTTCTAGCCTCTTGACACCAAAAAAAGCTTTCGTCCTCCTGAAATAAAAAAAAACCCTCTCTTTTTGAGTATGAACATTAGCCCTGAGGTCGTCTATAAGCCAGTGTGCTCTGAAACAGCCACGAAACTGACAATTAGAGAAAGAAAAAAAGAAAACGAAAGAGAGGCTTTTACTTGTCACGTATGCATTACGCATACGAGAACAGCGAACATATTCTGTCTTTGTGTATTCCAGCTTGTTATGAAGCTGGGGTGAGCAAATGCAGAGTTAGGCCTGATACAGCACCCAAAGAGTAGGTAGGGCTAAGGGCCTTGCTCAGGGGCCCTAAAACCTCAAACTTATGATTCGTAACCCAGAGCTTTAACCACTGACCTACCACTAATAAAAGATCAGATCATCTTAGTGAATTAGTTCATACGTTCTGGTCCGTATCGATACTTCTTTCATCACGTGACATCCATAACTATTGCAACAACAATGTCAAGATTCGGACCAAAAAAACACCCAACATTACCTATTGCATTGTGTAGCTTCTTTGGGAATCACGTGATAAAAGAATTAACGACTCAGACTAGAATATTCTACTCAATTCTGTTTTCTGTACACATCCTCCGGAGATCTTGTGATGCTTTGCTGATGCACATCCGGTTGAAAATGAACGAATCGTTCTGGGACTCATTGTTATTCTGAGTCACATTATATACTAGTTAAAATTAACAAATCATTCATGAAAGACCTATCACTTCCTACATTTTTTCTGTCTGGCCAATGACATCACTCTATACATTTTTTTGTCAACTCAAAAACCCCAACATCTATTCTACTTCCTGTCATAGAAGCTAAATACTAATATATATATATATATATATATATATATATATATATATATATATATATATATATATATTATGACTCTTGCTGGTATTCACGAAGCCCCGCCCACAAGATCTATAGCAGCCTGTAGAAAGCGCCTGTAAAATGATTGACAGGAGGCATAGCCAATAACAAACCTCCAGGACCGAAAGTCAGTTTTATAAACGAGGTTATCAAAACTGTATATACATGTTTTTATATTATCGTTTATTGTTCATTCTTGGTTGACATGTTTATCAGAAAATGTGTTCAGAAATTTTTTTTTATACATGATATTTATTTGTATAATAATAAAGAGGTATATATATATATATATATATATATATATATATATATATATATATATATATATATATATAGGTATTATATGTGAATCAAACCTGGGCAAAGTATGCGATAATGTGTTTATTGATTTTAATTGAAACTGATAAAGGAAAATGTTGAGCTTGTTATTATTTATTTTCCACAACGCGATAAAAACAACACGGACTGAATAGTCGGGTGTCATTAAAACCAGTGTTAGCAAGTTTTTAAACGATTTTTAAAAAGTCACTATTAATTTTAATTATAACATTAATATTAGGACTGGAAGATTATTTAACTATGACATGAACAGCGAGTCAAATATGCGGTGACGAGGTTAATGTGGTTTAGAGATGCTGGAGCTGAACCGCTAGCTAACCGGCTAACGTTAGTAAAATCTTTTGGTTTTCTTGTATTTGTATTTGATATAAACAACAACGCTGCTGTACGACTTCTGAGAAAACAGATGAAGGTGTATAATAAAAAATAAAAAGTTTCCCCCTCCACCGGTGCGGTAGGGGGTCGGAGGACGAGCCGGTCGGTAACTTGCCTTGTCAGAGTCGAGGTCGGGGTCGGCCTGGCACAGGCGATACAGGAACGACTTGGGGTCTCGGCACAGGGTTTGCCTGGTGGTGAGAAAATACGTGCCGCCGACATTAAGGCGAACCCACTTGGACGAAGCGGTGTTGGCTGAGTGTACACGGTCGGCCGCGGACACGGCGGGACTCCTCCGGGCCACAGAGCAGCTCGGGTCGGGGCTCTTCTCCGCCATGCCGCCTCTCCGCGTCTCCCCGCTCTGCCTGGGCTACAGGAACTGCGCGCGGATGCCGGAAGTGATTCGCTTCAAGCTCTACCGGGACCACGCCCACCGAGTTTGGGGTTGCCAGGTTGAGATCTAAACACCACTGAGGAGTTACAGGTGCGGTTGTATATGTTTATGTTTATGTGTCTTCCCGTGGGCTCACCACCTGCAGGAGGGACCGTAAGGGACGGTGCTGTGAGGATTGGACAGCAGTCGAAGGCGGGGGCCTGCTTAGACTGCTGCCCCCGCGACCCGAATTACGGATAAGCGGGGGAAAATGAATGAATGAATGTTTATATGTGTGTGTGTGTGTGTTGTGTGTGTGTGTGTGTGTGGTGCTCTGTAAAAGACTGGAATGTGAGTGTGTAGGACGAGTGTGTATGATCATGTGTGAGGATGTGCGTGGGTGGTGTCCCGTGATGGACTGAGTGTGTGATTGTGTAAAAGAGTGTGTATGATGAGTGTGTGATTGTGTAAATGAGTGTGTAGTATGTGTAGGTTGATATGAAATTTATGGATTTTGCATGATTGCGTGTGTGTTGCTCTGTAATGGACTGACATCCCATCCAAGGTGAATCAGAAGATTAGATCTTTTGTCACACACACATAGAAAACCTACCACAAGCTTAGATCCACTGCAGGGGATTGTGGAAATCATTTTCACATGATATAAATTCCCAGTAGGAAAATTGTCACATGCTCATGTTCATTATAAACCAAAAACTCTTGTAAGAGGAGGACACAGAGTTGAAAGTTCATGTATATGAAACTTTATTAACCCCTTAATTAAAAAAGTTATTTCGGAACCAGCAAGTTCTTTGGTATAGAATCAATGTTTAATGTCCATTGGAAAAACAGTGAGACTTGTTTAGGGTATCCATGTGACACTCAGTGACTGTAATATGAATCCAAACCTGAACAGATCCTCATGTGGCTAAAAAATGATCGGCCAATCAAATTGCCTTAAATCTTTCCCTACAGTCAATTATTTTCTATGTAAAATAAGGTGGAGAGTGAAGCAATTTTTTTTTCTCCTTTATTGGGTATAAACCGGTGGTCTCCAACATCATAAACACCACGGACCAGTTTAGTTGTTATATGGTGGTTCTTAAAGGACAGGGTCATATCCGCAGACATTTACCCCAGAGCGTTCTTGTGACCCGGTAGCGTCTCTTCAATAGCACGGTACTGTGTTGCGACCTGGTGGTTGGGGACCTTTGAGATAAACCACAAAAAGTGACGTATTTTAGACTATTTTGCTCTGCCCACACACTGTTCTCATCGTTTGCATAATATGCAAAACGTTTCTATTAAACTAGTCCTTGTATTTATTTTTTTTCCTGGTGTCAAATTACTACCTTTCATTTAGAAAAAAACACTGCTATTTTAAAAAAGCCTGTCACTAATTGCACGGCAGACCAAATTACTAAACAGCCAGCACACATGGATGTATTGAGGACCAAATTCTGCTCAATTCAAATACGTTTGACCAACTCTGTTAATCCGATCGTCACCTCAGCAACCACCTGCGATATAATAGCGATCACCAAGTGATGCCCTAGTAACACTTTAACAACACCATGACATTGCAGGGAAAATCATTCAGCATTTTCTTCAGGAATAAATCCCACATGCTTTTATTACAGGAGTCGGCATGTGACGAGACATTCGTACATCGCTGTTTGTTATAAGGCCCAGGAAAACAAACCTTTCATTCCGTCATTATTAATTTAATAACCGAACAGAATATGTACAATGAAATGAAAAGGTAGCAAAAGAGAATAGCTTACAATTTCTTTTTCACATTCAAAAGTTTTACATCTCAGGACATCTCAGGGTATAGACCACAGCCCCTAAATGCGATTCTCTTATAAACACAGTTCATATATTAGGATTTAAATAAAAAACAAAAAAAGGAATAAAGAAAAACGCCACAATAAACAGCAAGCTGAACCACAGTCAGCAAATAATCTTATAGAAGAATAAAAATATAAAAGCTGTATCTTTGTTACATTAAGTTACTTTCTGAATATCTGTACATCACAGTTGTGTTCGGCCACAGAGCAGGTAGAATCTCAAATGTACAAAGAAAATCTATCAAAAGAAAAAAGAAAGAGATCCACAATCATGTGTTAATTAGAACAGATACAGCATTTCAGTGTGTGTTCAGGATTGCATTCATAGCTCTTATTTACAGCTACAGAGGATTTTCAACATAAAAAAACAAACAAAAAAAAAGCTAAATTAATAGCTCAAATAGAAAACACATGCAGCGAAGAAAATGTACCTTTATCTGACTGGGGAAAAAAAAAAAGATCTGTGAACCAAAAATAAACCAAAAACCACAATAAAAATGCCACTCTAATGGCAGAATTACACATTCTGCATAAACAGCATACAATTATTTAGTCTTTTAATTGCTGACGATGCAACAAAGCCTCCTGAATATCCAGGATTTAAAGGAACTGCTTAAATTAGGTCGTTTTAGTTTGTTTGTTTGAATAAAACCTGTAGACGTCACACTGTAACTCATCCGACTTCCCTGCGTTAAACGATACAGCAATTTCAATTCTAAGCAACAACCCACAGATGAGAAACACGGCGGGTAAAGTATAAGCGAAATGATGTATTTTCCAAATTGTAATAAATAAGGAAGTCGAAATGAATCCAACAGAACAACAGGCACTGATTTTCATGCTGACAAAGTCCTCGAACGAGGAAAGTGCAACAACAAAAAAAAAGTCTACAGCAGTCCCATACCTATAAATACACTCATACTGATTCTTTTATATACAGTTCAGTGCAAAATGCAATCCTCCGTTGTTTCAATTGCTCCACTGGCTTTTTCCAAACCGTTCGAGTACCTGTGCACGTCCTTGTTCGAGAGTAGCTAAGGACTGACTACAGAACGTACTTTGACTAAATCATGAAATGTTCTCGCTGAAGTACTTCGAGGTGCTTAATGAATAAAAGGCTCAGTTCATGAGGACGTGCCTTGACTTGAGGAGAAGACGCTCATCTCTTTCTCTCTCTACATGCCTGTAGTCTGATGATTGTGGTAAATCTTTCCCCAGACTTCTTGGATCTTCTTACACCATTTGTCCGCATTGCCATTGGGGTCCATTAAATAATACGTCCTGTTTGGCTGCATGGGGCGAGATGCAGAGATCAGGACTTTTTTTTCTTTTCATTTCAATGCAACAAAATCGCAATCAATCAAAACCTCTGGTGTGTATTTTTGAATATTAGTAAAGGAAATTGGAAAAAAAAAAAGTTGTTACCGTGTGGACAAAGAAAGTCTTGAAGTTCTTGGCCTCTGGTCGCAGTTCAGGAGACCACGGAATCTCGCCTTTGAGAACTTTATTCACAGGATCTACGTAGTAGAGGTGCGGCCCCTCGGTGAGTAGCAGCTGCCTTCGGCGAGCGAACAAACCCTGTGTGGAGAGAGGAGATCCTTTGTTATCTCCAGTAAGAAAAAACATTAGACTTTTGCAACTGATCCACTTTCCTTTCCTACATTCTACCACACCATCCCAATGCTATTCTCCTTCTACTGGTTTCCTGTAGCCCTTCTTCCTCACAATACTTATCTCACCTCACACTGCACCATGCTTTCTCTGATCCTAAACGGCTGCTCGAATACTCCCATCTCTGCAGATACAAGGAAGACCTGTTTCAAGACTCTTCTCTATTCTGGCACCTTGGTGGCGGAACGAACCTCCACTTGATGTTTGAACAACTGAGTCTCCAGCAGTCTTCAAAGGACCTCTAAAGACCTACCAGCAGCACTTACATTAGCATTTCTTATCATTAGCAAGTTCTTTCTAACTATATTCCCTCCAAACAGAGCGATTTAGATGAATGGTGTTAGTTTTCTAAATGAACCAGACTCCAAATGTAGATATTGATAGAGACTTTAAAGCACTTGTGTAATGCTGGGTGCACACTGTGCGATTGTGCGATCCTTTGTGAATGTTGCTTGTCAGACTGTACAAACATGATCCCCATGTCACACTGTAGGCTATCAGTTATAACGTCAGACAGTCAAAAACGTAGCAAGAAATTCACAAACAAAAACTGACACACACAAGAAAAAGACTCGTCTGAAGTTTTACTTCTATTATTACTTTGCTAATGGAAACTAGCGACAAACAAAAACAATCTGTAGTGTTAATTTTGTTCACGACTTGCCTTTAGAGTAAAAACTGAAAACAATTAAAACAACATGTGAGGAGCAAGAGGAGGAGGAGGCTGGGCAAAAGAGGAGGGTATGGACTTTGGATTCCACAGAGCGAACTTGAGGTTTCGTGTTGACGTTTATCCCTGAGGTGGTTTGAAGTTGCCGCACTAATTGAGTTCTATTGGTTCTTGGGTTGATGGTCGTCATCGTAGAAGTCACACTGCGGGAAAGTGTCTGAAATCTTCGGCCACTGCCAGAATTTTTCGGAGGAAAGAAAAATCTACGTCCGTTAATCGACTGTCGGTGGACATGTCAAATCAGCGATCCAGGACTACAGATTTTAGCCTAGGATTATAGGAATCTTTTAGATTTTCAGAATTTTTCTTAAATTGTTGCCAAAATCACAGTGTGCACCCGGTTTAAGTCGCTCTGGATAAGGGGTCTGTCATGCATGCACATGTACGATGTAATGCAGCTCCAAATCTCAGACAACAGAGGGCACTGTAATACTGCTACCGAGACAAAACTGGATTCACATATAAGCTGTGCAGTCCGGCCACCAAACAGGTGACTTCTGTATGGGAAAATATCTCACCTTTCTTTTGTCAACTGGTCCCATTTTAAGTATCAAATTGTTCTCAACAAACTGGTGCCTTAAAAACAGAAAGAAACAGAAAGACCAGTTAAGAAACAGCAATTGTAGATCGGTCCTGTACACCCCCCCGCTCAAACACAAATTTACTTGATTTGATCATGATTTTGAACGCAGTTCAGCGTTCCTTGTTCCTGTACGGCATGCCTTTATAAGGAGACAGTTTACTTGAAAGTTGTTGCTGAAACGCATTGAGAAAACCGGTACTCCACACACTCACCACAAGCATGGGGTTGTGCCTGTGGTGTTCTGACTATATTTGCTGCAAAGTAGCCATGGAAAGATGTTTTCATGAAATATAGTGAAGAGTGGGATGTTACACAGTAAAACGTTAGCAAGTAATTGCACACTATTTACTTAAGTACACTTTCTTTCGGCTTCTCCCATTAGGGGTCGCCACAGCGAATCAGCCGTATTCATGATCCGCATGTTTGATCTGGCATGTTTTTACGCTGGATGCCCTTCCTAACGCAACCCTCCCCATTTATCCGGGATTGGGACCGGCACTAAGAATGCACTGGCTTGTGCAACCCTAATTGCTGGGGTCGGTTCAATGACCGGGAATCGAACACGGGCCGCAGCATAAAGCGAAAATACTTCTGTACTGTCCACCACTGAGCCTCCCAACACGAACGCTCCATTATGTGAGGTTCAGATTGAAGATAAAGAATCTCTCAATGAAATACAACTAATGCCCACATGGACTATTAAGGAGGATCAGGAGGTCAGATATGATGCTCGAGGAGGGAGAAAGATGTGCTGATGAACAACGCAGTACAGTGATCATGTGGCTCTCAGCATTACATTTATCGCCTCTGGTGTAAATTAGGGATTGGGATACACTTTATGGACAAAAGTATTGGGACACCCGATGGTTTCAGCCATATGTGGATTTTTTCCTCAAACTGTTACCACAAAGTCAGAGGCACACAATAGCGTAGGATTTCTTTGGTCTGGTAGCATTACATTTTCCCTTCACTTGAACTAGGAGACCCAAATCTTTTCCAGCATGACAATGAACCTGTGCACAAAGCCAGCTTCATGAAGATACAGTTTGCAGAGTGGATGACCTTAAGTGGCCTGCTTTAGAGCTGAATAAACACAAATCTCCACAAAATCTAGTAGAACCCCCATCCCCAGAAGAAAGGAGAACATTATAACAGCAAATGGACAATATATGTCCCCACATGCAAATTATATGCTCAAGTGTCCACAAATCTTTGTCCATATGGTAGGGGTGTAACGGTACACGTATTCGTAATGAAATGTTTCGGTACAGTGCTTTCGGTTCGAAACCAGTGAACTGAATGCAATCTTTTTTACGTGCGGAACATAGTTAAAATCTGAGTTCCCTCAGGAACGTATTAAGTGGCGGACGATTACTTTACAAGATTGTTTACTCTCTGCCTTGCAGTTTGAGCATTTTTTTAATTATTATTATTAAACTTGAAAACATACACAACCATCCCAGGTGGTACAAAAAAGAAACTCGAGTTAGCGCAGTGTCACTGTGGCGACTCACTCCGTACTGGAAATAAAATTTGTTCTGTGCATGCAGGAAAACGCTGGAAAATTCATAACGGCTTGTGGCTAATGCTATGGATTCTTTCGTTTTATGTTATGTCCAGCTTCAAGACATATAAGTTCAAGATATATACATACATGCAGTACAGACCAAAAGTTTGGACACACCTTCATTCAAAGAGTTTTCTTTATTTTCATGACTATGAAAATTGTAGAGTCACACTGAAGGCATCAAGGGCTATTTGACCAAGAGGAGAGTGATGGGGTGCTGCGCCAGATGACCTGACCTCCACAGTCACCGGACCTGAACCCAATCGAGATGGTTTAGGGGTGAGCTGGACCGCAGAGTGAAGGCAAAAGGGCCAACAAGTGCCAAGCATCTCTCGGGGAACTCCTTCAAGACTGTTGGAAGACCATTTCAGGTGACTACCTCTTGAAGCTCATCAAGAGAATGCCAAGAGTGTGCAAAGCAGTAATCAAAGCAAAAGGTGGCTACTTTGAAGAACCTGGAATATGACATTTTTCAGTTGTTTCACACTTTTTGTTATGTATATAATTCCATATAAAATTCCACATGTGTAATTCATAGTTTTGATGCCTTTAGTGTGAATCTACAATTTTCATATTAATGAAAATAAAGAAAACTCTTTGAATGAGAAGGTGTGTCCAAACTTTTGGTCTGTACTGTACATCTGTATTAATTAAATGGGATCTAAAAAATGTAAACTATTCATTTAATTTTTTTAAAAATTTTATTTGATCAATTTAATTAGTTCCAATTTAAATGATTTAGTCAATTTAATCAATATAATAAAGTGTATTGCAATTATTTGATTCATTCTATTTTAATATATTATTTATTATTATTTATTTATTTATTTATTTATTTATTTATTTATTTATTTATTAATACAAAATCGATAAACAATTTCATGTTTTATATTTTTTACCTAAAATGTACCGAAATTGAACCGAACCATTACTTTAAAAACAAGGTACGTACCGAACTGTGTATTCTGTGTACCGTTACATATGGTACCCTATCATATAGTATAAATATAAATACATAAGTCACTGATTAATAAATACTTTAAAATGCATATATAAAAACATTTAGTAACATTCATCTATGCAGACTCACTGTGGTTTAATGATTTATCTGATAATCAATTTAATCACAGTGTCATAGATGTGTAAAAACAAAAATAACCATGAGGGGAATTCCTTTACAAAATACATCCACTCCACACTCATATCTAGATAATTTTTTTTTTTTTTTCAGTTTTTTACTTCAAATTGTAGAATTTCATCTAAATTACACTTTTAATAACAATAACTATTTAAAAATACTTATATAATAATAATGCCATATATGTAAACAAAAAAATATTAACATTTTAAATATATATTTTAAAGTATTATTAATATATACACTTAAAAAATATATTCAAGTCATTCATAAGTGATAAAAAAAAAAAGTTACATATTTAACAAAACAGCAATATTGTGGAGATTTTCGTACAAAAGCATGTAGTGATGAATGTGAAAGCTGATTTTGAAGGTAAGAAAAAATGTCAATAATAAAATAATAATAAAAAAGATTATAATAATAAATACAAAAAATAAGGCATTGGAGTCACAGAACGTCCAAAATGAGCATTATAATTTACGCTTCTTAATTTCTTGATTTATATCCCTTAAATATACTGTCCATTAATGAGGACGTATTGCCTCGCCACTGTTTTTGCCCCGACTAGTAAATGTATTACTAGGTTAAGTTCATGCAAAACAATGGTACAATTAAATGTCTCACACATAACATTCTACATGATGCATTTGGTTTTCTGAAAACTGATGATTTAATGACATACCAGGGGTTCCTGCTGGTCTGCTTCTGCAACAGCAGCTGCTTCTCCTCGCTGGAGAACTGCAGGTCCAGCTCGAACGAGTTGTTGTCCAGGTCATGGATGTACTGCTCGATGTTGCTGGTGGATCTCTGGGGCAACAACATGGTGGGCACTGAGAGAGCCTGCGAGGAACTGGAGTGAACCACCTCCATGCTGCTGAACTGACTCAGAAGGTCGTCGTACTGCCCAATGAGAAATTTTAAACAGTTCAGAAAAATCTAGTGGCATTACATCCATAAAGAGCATTGTGATTATTATCACATGAGGAACAATATATAACTTCAGCATCGACTCGACTGCATCAATGTTCTAAACATGAAAAAGTCCCCTTTGTCCCCTTCTAATAGACCAAATTTAATTGGACAATTGGCTGGTCAACTGTTCCATCACCAGGTTTGTCATTATTTCACTTACAAGTAAGCAGATAAAAGGTTTAAGGATTTATATTAAGTGTGGCATTTGCATTGGAATCAGTTTGTTAACTCTCAATATGAAGTCCAAAGAGATGTCAGTAAAACAGACCATCATTAGAAAAATCATAGCGAACACATGCAAAAACGTAAAATGCCTGGAAAACAGCAGAGATCAACTGTGGAGGATGACAAGATTTCAGTCCCTGGTAGAGAAAAAACATCTTTGAAAAACAACTATTGGCCAGAGTAAGAAAACCCTCCAGGAGGTAGTTGTATCTGTGTCAAGGGAAACAGTCAAGTAATCAGAGTAGGCACAGATGTTTAACACAAGATGCTTTGCTGCCCAAAACAATAAAAAGAACTCCTGAATAGATCTGGATAAAACATCCTATGGAGAGCTAAGGAAAAGAGCAACTTTGTCACAAAAAGATGGAAATCGAAGAGTATGGAGAAGGAAAGGAACCGCTCACGATCTGCCACATCTTTTTATCAGCATGAGCGTGTAAGGCTGTTGGACTGAAATGAGTGGTTTTCCTGAGTGGTATTTATTGATGATGTGATTGCTGACAAAAGCAGAAGGATGAGTTAAGTGTATAGATCTGTATTATTTCCTTGCATTTACACAAATGCTTAAAAACACACTGGAAGATGCCTCACACTGTAGATAGTCAATGACTTAAAACATTCCTCGAAAGCAACACAAGATTCTCCACACACTTCTTCTACACACACACATATATATATATATATATATATATATATATATATATATATAAATAAAAAATGTTGATTTAAAAATTAAAAATACAGTAATGTTGTAAAAAACTTTTTATCTCCCTAGTTCTCCTGAATGTATGTAAACACACACAAAAACTTTGCCTTGATCGACTTCAAACCATACAATCTGCATAAATTACTGCACTTTTTTTTACCTTCCATTTCTGTATTTCAGGTTTTACCCTTGCTCATTTTGTGCTTCCAACTCTCTGTATTCTTGAAATGACCCTGCGATGCTTTCGATAGAAGAAGCCTGATTCGACTACCAACCACAACGTTGAATTATCACAAAGGTGTTATGAAGTGAGAATCATGTCATTTTAGATATATGGGAAGTCCAATGTATGATTTTACATCGATCTACTGGTTTTCTAACAATAAGTTAATATACAGCCTAATATGATAATGTTGTAAATAAAAAGGGTGGAAAAAAATAAAGCTTTTAATAAATATTTTAATGTGTGGGAATAAATCCAAGCCCCCCGTGACAGATTTAAGTTTCACTTTCCATGATCCATGACCGGCACAGGAGCATCTCGGCGGTTCTAATTTCATTCTGTAAATTAATTTTTGATTGCTTTTCAGTGCCTCGCTGTTGCACCGTACTTAGAGCTTGCAATTCGGCTGATATGATTTCATTTGCCGACATGCGAAATGCAAATCCTGTCCGCAGCGTGGCCCTTGTGCAGTTATTTATTTGTAGTTTATCAGGTTTATTGATCCAAACGATTTTTTTATGCATTTTCGTCTACATCTCTGCGTGATGTTTATATTGCGGCTTTGAAATGTTATGAGGAATCGTTATACGACTACCTGGTGGTGTTGTCCTCGTCCACCCCATCCCTGCCCGACACGCACGCACGCACACAAATTTGACTATCAATCGGCTACAGGGAAGACTTGACAGTTCTGACTCAACTATGTAAATCCTTATTGGGCAACACCCCTACTGTATTCTTTCCATTTGATAAAGTTTTGCGGGCGTTAATACACGAGTGCAGCAGGAATGCACTTTGTACCATGTGATCCTCATAAACGAGTATGGTTTTTTTTCCGGTCTGTAAATCCTACAGAAGGTTTACGTTTGGTTTGGTTTACACAAACATACTAACAGATGGATAAATGATGGGAAAATACCACACACTAGAAAAACTGTGTTAAAACATAACACGGGGAGGTTTAGGCGAATAAATACAGCAGTAGCTTAAAGACATCGCTTCATAGGCTCTTTGTGTGTAGGGGGTACACACAAAGTAAGTTTTTGTAATCCCTTCGTCAGAGAACCACCAGTCACGCCTCCATCCAACGCTCAACACACTCGCTCAAACTCTCCCTCAACCTCTCCCTCCTATTAATCACCTGCACCTGTTTCCCATCAATCCGTTCCCTTTTTAAAGTTCCCTTCTCCCCCTTCGCTTGCCGTCCGATCTACCTTATACCTACCATAGATCATCCGGACTACCTACCGCTCCTGCGATCCTCTGATTTTCCTACGCTACTTGTGAAGGAGCTACAGCGGAGTTTATTATTTCCTGCACTCCCGTGTCTTATTCTCCTGTGTTTATTCCGTTAAAGATCAATAAACGACACCTTGTTTTGCTCCCGGTTTCCGACGTCTGGTGTATCCGTGACACCCCTTTGTGTACACTGTGTATTTAATACGTATTTTTGGCCACAGTTTGATTTTGGTTGTTTCGTGCGTAACGCTCACATTGCCGTAATACTCCTCTTCGTCCTCCGCCATGGCTGGCAGGTATGGGGTGAGTTTCGGAGGAGTCTGCAGATGAAGGTTCTCCCAAGAGATGCTCTCGAAGAATGAGTGGGCTCTCAAGGGATTGTAGCCCCCCATCTCCTCACAGCCTAGACGCTTGGTGGGATCTGAACACTGGAACATGCGAATTTTAAAACATGAAATATGTACAAATCTAAGGCACAATTGCAACTGGCATATTTTATAATTACACAAACTCACCAACAGCTTCTCCACCAGATCCTTTGCTTTGGAAAAGAATTTTTCTGGAAAGTCATATTCCAGTTTTATTATCTTCTGAAAAATCAAGTATTCATTCCTAGTTAAAGAAAAAAAAAATTAATAAAAATCATTACTGCAGAACGAAAGGCAAACAATCTACTTAGTTCCAGCTATAAAAATCTAAATAAATCAGCAATCAGGACTTTTCTTTTTTTTTTTTAAGTCACAAGAGTATGAGTGTTTGTATATGTTTGTACGACCAAACAAGACAATCTGTTGGTTTGTAAATGTAACCAGGAGGCAAACGGACCATGTGACAGATGGGTGGTTAGAGCCTGTAGACTCTCTACACAAACAAGTCATAAACACCAAAGCCATTACTTCCTGTTATTTCACACCACGTTTTTGGTTGTTGTTCATTAAAAAAAAAGCTATTAGAACAACGGCCCTTTTCTAGCATAGCATTCAAAATGCAAAACATGTCGCATGCTTCTAGCGAAGCTTCTCAAGGTGACTTACAGGGGTCTGTGATTTTTTTTTTTTTTTGGAAGAAAAAAATAAGTATCAGATATGAAATCTAGCTTCTCAGAACACTACATAACCCAGAATATCAAGCTTAAAAGTCACTGTGTGTAGAAAATATATTAAATACTGCTTTCATTCTGCAAAGCTGCACTGGGACAATGTTCATTATTAAAAGTGCTATACAAATCATATTTAATTGAATGTACTATGATAAATTATATAGTTTAGATTAATAATATGTAATATAGTAGTAACAATAATATAGTTATATGGTATATATTATATAATAATATAGTAATAGTAATATTGTAATATTATTACTATTATATATTACATATCCAATTCTGTTTCTCACATACTAAAGTATTTATCATTTAAAAAAAAAAACAGTAATATTAAATAATACATTATATTTTTTTCTTTACCCCAATATATTTGAATTGTAGGAGACGGGTGATCCGCGTTTAACTATTTTTAATATCCCAATTTATTCATAAACTGTTTGTACAAGTGTTGACACATAAAATTGTTCTCTAAATGAAACTGTACATTTGGAAAGTGGTTGTAATTCTACCCATGCCCCCGAGTGTGTCTAAATGTATGAATCAAAAAGCAAACATTTCTTTTCTTTTCTTTTCACTGTTGAAATCACAGTTTACCATCTCTAAAGAGCGTACTGGAATAATGTTTTTTCCGTTACTGAAAAATTTACTATTTTTATAGTGGTCTCTCAATAAAACAAAAATGTTAGAGAAGGTATATAGATTGTAAGAATGAGGAGGAAAGGATGTTGGTTGTGACTTACGCTGCTCTGAAGGGGGGCAATCCAGCCACCAGTTGGTAAATGATACAGCCTAGAGCCCAAAGGTCTGAACTGGAAGTGTATAAAAGAATGTTAACTGTGTATATATTTACTGTGTATGTGTGTGTATATATATATATATATATATATATATATATATATATATATATATATATATATATATATATATATATATATATATATATATATATATATATATACAGTGGGTACGGAAAGTATTCAGACCCCCTTAAATTTTTCACTCTTTTTTATTTTGCAGCCATTTGCTAAAATCATTTAAGTTCATTTCTTTTCCTAATTAATGTACACATAGCACCCTATATTGACAGAAAAACACAGAATTGTTGACACTGTTGCAGATTTATTAAAAAAGAAAAACTAAAATATCACATGGTCCTAAGTATTCAGACCCTTTGCTCAGTATTTAGTAGAAGCCCCCTTTTGATCTAATACAGCCAGGAGTCTTTTTTGGAAAGATGCAACAAGTCTTTCACACCTGGATTTGGGGATCCTCTGCCATTCCTCCTTGCAGATCCTCTTCAGTTCTGTCAGGTTGGACGGTAAACGTTGGTGGACAGCTATTTTTAGGTCTCTCCAGAGATGCTCAATTGGGTTTAAGTCATTGCTCTGGCTGAGCCATTCAAGAAAAGTCACAGAGTTGTTGTGAAGCCACTCCATCGTTATTTTAGCTGTGTGCTTAGGGTCATTGTCTTGTTGGAAGGTAAACCTTCAGCCCAGTCTGAGGTCCAAAGCACTCTGGAGAAGGTTTTTGTCCAGGATATCCCTGTGCTTGGCCGCATTCATCTTTCCCTTGATTGCAACCAGTCGTCCTGTCCCTACAGCTGTAAAACACCCCCACAGCATGATGCTGCCACCACCATGCTTCATTGTTGAGACTGTACTGGACAGGTGATGAGCAGTGCCTGGTTTTCTCCACACATACCGCTTAGAATTAAGGCCAAAAAGTTCTATCTTGGTCTCATCAGACCAGAGAATCTTATTTCTCACCATCTTGGAGAACTCCATGCGGGTTTTCATGTGTCCTGCACTGAGGAGAGGCTTCCGTCGGGCCACTCTGCTATAAAGCCCCACTGGTGAAGGGCTGCAGTGATGGTTGACTTTCTACAACTTTCTCCCATCTCCCGACTGCATCTCTGGAGCTCAGCCACAGTGATCTTTGGGTTCTTCTTTACCTCTCTCACCAAGGCTCTTCTCCCCCGATAGCTCAGTTTGGCCGGACGGCCAGCTCTAGGAATGGTTCTGGTCGTCCCAAACGTCTTCCATTTGAGGATTATGGAGGCCACTGTGCTCTTAGGAACCTTAAGTGCAGCAAATATTTTTTTGGAACCTTGGCCAGATCTGTGCCTTGCCACAGTTCTGTCTCTGAGCTCTTCAGGCAGTTCCTTTGACATTAATTATTCTCATTTGCTCTGACATGCATTGTGATCTGTAAGGTCTTATATAAACAGGTGTGTGGCTTTCCTAATCAAGTCCAATCAGTATAATCAAAAATTTCTGGACTCAAATGAAGGTGTAGAACCATCTCAAGGATGATCAGAAGAAATGGAGAGCACCTGAGTTAAATATATGAGTGTCACAGCAAAGGGTCTGAATACTTAGGATCATGTGATATTTCAGTTTTTCTTTTTTAATAAATCTGCAAAAAGGTCAACAATTCTGTGTTTTTCTGTCAGTATGGGGTGCTATGTGTACATTCATGAGGAAAAGAAATGAACTTAAATGATTTGAACAAATGGCTGCAATATAACAAAAAGTAAAAAATTTAAGGGGGTCTGAATACTTTCCGTACCCACTGTATATATATATATATATAGGTAAATTGTGTGTGTATATTATATAAAGTAAAAGTTATATAATAAACTCCTCATATTTCAGCAACCATTTTATTATCTTCTCAAGGAATACTATAGAAATGAAACTTGGATATATATTCGAGTAGTCAATGTACAGCCTGTATGGCAGTATTTACTGGCCTCTCAAAAATAAATGTATCTATGTATATCTCTCTGTTTCTATATGTGTGTATATATATATATATATATATATATATATATATATATATATATATATTATCTCACAAAAGTAAGTACACCCCTCACAATTTAGCAACCACTTCTCAATGGACAATACTATAAAAAATAAAACTTGGATATATATTAGAGTAATCAGTGTAAATAACTCCACATACAGCCATTAATGTCAAAAAAAGACAAAAGTGAGTACACCCTAAGAGATAACAGCCGCACGTCGAGTAACTACATTTTTGTCTGCTTGACAGGCCCATACAAATGTCTCTCGTATTAGAGCAGTTAAAATGTGGTGCTTTGAGTACAATTCTCTCATACTGACCACTGGATGTTCAACATGGAACCTCACGGTAAATACTTTCTGAGGATTTGAGAATTAGAATTGTTGCTCTCCACAACGATGCCGAGGCTATAAGAAGATCAGTAACACAGGAACTGAGTGCATGAGTGCTGCAGCATTGCTTTAGAGGTCGCAGAAGCAGAAGGTCCACTTGTCAGTGCTCAGACCATACGGGACACACTGCAACAAGATGGTTTGCATGGCTGTCGTCCCTCTTCTGAAGCTGCTCACAAGAAAACCTGCATACAGTTTGCTGAAGAAAACCTGTCCAAGATCATGAATTACTGGAACCATGTCCTGTGGTCTGTAACTAAGATAAACATGTTTGGCTCAGATGGTGGCCAGCATGTGTGGTGAGAAGTACCAAGAAAATTATTTATTGCCTACAGTCAAGCATGGTGGTGGTAGCATCATGGTCTGGGGCTGCAATGAGTGCTACTGGTACTGAGGAGCTGCGGTTCATTGAGGGAAACATGGATTCCAACATGTACTGTAAAATTCTGAAGCAGAACATAATTCCCCCCTTCAGAAACTGGGCCGAACGGCAGTTTTTTTTCAACATAATAACAACCCCAAACACGCCTCCAGGATTGCGTTACTGAACTTAAGTAGATTCTTCTGGTATCAGTACTTTTTACTTTAAATTTTTACACAAATATCTGTACTTATGACTTCTTTTCAAACCAGGTTTGTTTTGATCTATTTAGTTAAATGTCAATGTTTTTTCTTCTCATTGCGGCCCATTTTCAGCCCATCAGCATTTTTCATCTTTTTCATTTTACAACTGGTGTATCATTTTCTGGTTATCACGCATCACAGACGTAGGCTAGTATACGAAGCTCACAATGAGCAAGACAGAAGGCAAAAAGAAGTATGTGGTTATTGTGGATGAGACAGAGGAAGTCAGTGATGAGACTGAGAACCGAGACATTCCTGATCATCATCATCATCATCATCATCATCATCTTTTCTCTGCTTGTGTTCTATATGGTAAATATTCAGCCTGGATACATTCAAAATGTAAAAGGTATTTTGTATTATATAATAGGGCTGTCAAAATTAACATGTTAATAACGTTAACACGAATTCATTTGAATGAAATTTCATCAAAATTCACTATGATGCACACAATTAACCCTCTGTGGTCGACAAACGCGCATTTTGTGGCACTTTTTCCTCATAACGCCAAAACGAACTTAAATTTTTAATCATATAAATAAGAGCAATAGATCATTCGAGAGTCTACTTTCATTTGCATACACTCATAACAACAACAACAACAAGACGCTGTGCTTTTTTCAAATAAAGAAAACAGACGGGGTGCTCTCTGCCTTCTCAGTCATCTCTCTTCACAAACATAAATAAAACAACCAAAATCTCAGTCAATACTCGTCTCACAGATAAAATTAATATGTGATTGGAAAGCTTGAAAGGTCTACTTTTAAATACACTAATTCAAATAAACAAATATTCTCTGTTTATTTAATCCATATAAAAGTTAGACGAGGTACAGTTTCTCGGGTATCACCTCATTAACCGTCCGTGTGGAAACATAGCAATGGTTCTGTTTGGTGTTCTGATGATTTATGTCATTTAAAACACCATAATCATTTGAATAAATTATCCATATTTGTCCATGCCAATGCTGATTAGAGTATTAAAAATGGGAACGTATTAATTTAAGGTACGTTTAGAACAGATTAAAATGTGCAATTAAGATGTGATTAATCATAAGTTAACCCATGCCAATCATGCCATTAATCACGATAAAATATTCTAATCGACCAAGAGCCTTAATATCAATTACATGAGGTCCAGTTAAAAGCGTCACACTAAAACAGGTAGTAGTAATGGCTACTTTTAACTTAAGTAAATGTCAGAGCCCAAACTTCTGTACTTTAACTTGAGTAAAAAATTATAGTCAGTACAACTTTTACCAGAGTCTTTTAAAACATGTGTATCTGTACTTCTACTTGAGTGAAAAATGTGTGTACTTTTGCCACCTCTGCCTGTGGGGCATCCTCAAGTGGACGATAGAGAAGCACCATGTGTCTAACATCCAGTAGTTTCGTGACATTATTATGGAGGATTAAAAGAGGATCCCAGCAACAACCTGTGCAGCTCTGGTGAATTTAATGCCCAGTGCTACATAACAATGATGCTTACACAAAATATTGACATTTTAGACACAGTTTGACATGTTAATTTATGGTGTACTCACTTTTGTTGCCAGTTATTTAGACAATAATGGCTGTAGGGTTGAATTATTTTTTAGAGGACAGTAAATCTGTACTGCTACACAAGCTGCACATTGACTGCTCTATAAAGTAGATCCAATTTTAATTTCTATAGTATCGTTTATTGAGAAGATAAAAAGGTTGCTGAATCGTGAGGAGTGTACTCACTTTTGTGAGATACTGTAAACACATATAGTAACAGAGAGATATACATAGATAGATTTTCGAATAAAAAAAAAAACTAAAAACAAACTAATAAATATTCAAAACCCCTCCTATGAAAACATACATGTATAAAGTCAACAGGCTTAACTCATCAATCTAGATATGAGCATGTTGATTTATAAAACGTTTACTCACAAAATTAAACTGAAAATCTAGTCAATATGCAAAAACATTCACATCCTCTATGTTGTCCTGAATGTGTGTACATTTGCACACAAAAACCCTGACTTGATCGACTTTAAACCACAAAGTCTGCATATATTACTGAAACACTAATATCTTCCATTTCTGTATTTCAGCCTTTACCCTCACTGCTCATTTTGCGTTCCCGTCTATCTGTGTTCTTTCTCGTTTTGCGGGTGTTACTACATGCAAATGAGTCAGAATGCACTCTGTAACATGTGATCAATATACGCAAGTATAAAGAATCTTTTTTTTCCCGTGTGAAACTACAGAAAACAGATGGATAAATATGTTTATATTTGTATAAACACGTGCATTTGTGTGAAGCTTATGTTTGTTCATATCGAGTACCTTTTACATGCAGATTTTTCAGTCAGCAGTTCTGGAGAAACATATTGTGCGGTCCCGACAAAAGAGCTCGCTCTTGCTGTGAAGAATAAAAAGGCCATGATGAGTCGTAACCAACACACGTGACCAGCATGTGAGTCCACCAGTGAAAAATAAAACCGTATCTGCAGTAGGTATTAACACGTAGGGTGACAAATAGAGTTATTTATCATTTCAGTGAGAGTGAGAAATCAGGGAGATGGAGCTGGGAGAGAGGGGGTGAGTGCTAAAGCTCAATGACTAACTAGATAGATAGATAGATAGATAGATAGATAGATAGATAGATAGATAGATAGATAGATAGATAGATAGACAGACAGACAGACAGACAGACAGACAGACAGACAGACAGACAGACAGACAGACAGACAGACAGACAGACAGATCATTAATCTATACATAACAGAAGACAGCGCTGACCTACAGAAAGATTAAGGTATGTTAATAGTGGAATAAACACTGGTAATGGACAGAAAGTGAAAAAAATAGGAAATGGTTTACTTCGAGGGCTATCAGAAGTAAATTGCTTCGCCGTTCCGAAATCTGTGATTTGGATGTGCATCTCCTCGTTCAGTAAAATGTTCTCTGGTTTCAGGTCCCTGAACGAAACATAGACATAATACAGTAAAAGAAATCAATAGAGAAAAAAAAAAAGACGGTACAACTACTAAACACAGACTGAATGTAATGAAGCCTAGTGTGGGAGGTTTACATCGACAAAGCATCAAGACGAGGAATTACCTGTGAATAATTCCTATTGAGTGTAGATACTCGAGAGCGCCGACGATCTCCGCGGAGTAAAATCGCGTACAGGTCTCATCGAATGAGCCTATTTTGCGAATGTAGCGGAGCAGTTCGCCGTTCTTCGCGTAGCTGAGTCCGAAATCTGACAGGCGTTAAGGAATCTCGGGAATATAATTCTAAAATTTGTGGCCAAAAATAGTTTTAAAAGCCATACACCAGGATTAACATTCCCCAAAAACAACAACAAAAAAAAGGATACATAACTTTTCAGCATCCTGAAATGTGAAGTAGAGCTTTACGAAAAAGGGATGATCTATGGTAGACAGGATGTCCCTCTCCCTCTGTACATAGTGTGATTTATTCTCCTTCCTGATGTGCAGCTTCTCCAGAATCTTGACTGAAATTGCACAATAAAAAAAACATGTTTCAATTTCGAAACACTTACAAGCTCGGTTTAATGCGAATGTGCTGCAGGCACTGTGTGTGTGCGGGTGTGTGTGTTGTAGAGCACAGGCATTACTTGCATATTCCTTTCCTGTAGAATGCTCTTTTGCAAGAACCACCTGAAATAACAAGAAAAAATAGAGTCGTGATTTCAGAAAGAAAAAAAAAAGAAACCAAACAAACAAAAAAAAAACACCAGCTCATGAAGGATTGAAAGTTCCATTCACGGCGTTATGTCATGACTCACGGTTGAGAAGGAACCTTCTCCGAGGATTCTGCCAAACTTGAAGTCCTCGGGTCGTTTTCTGTGCTGTGGCTGAGTGTGGAGATTGTGCGTTTGAGAAACAGGGGCCTCCATGCCTTCGACTGCCTCGAGCTCCTGCGCCTGTCTGTTTACCATGGATAGAGGAGCACGGTCGCGCACAGAGGTCTGGACGAGGGCAGCATCACGCTGAGAGAGACAGACACACACACACACACACACAGAAAGAGAAAAGGGGAGAAACAGGAACTTTAGAAGCAGCTCGGAACAGTGAAGTGACAGCTGATAAACTCAGAGGGGCTGGGTTTGTGTGTTTATGCATTTGTGTGTGTGGTTGCAGGTGTTACAGCCTTCCGCAAGGAGCAGCGAGGTAGTTGATCAAGCAAAAGATTTTTCCTCTTCCTGCTTGTTACTTGCTTACTTTTATATGAGATTACTCTTATTTATACCCCAATGCAACACTCGGGAGCAGACCATCAGTCATTTAGAGAACGAGAAAAGAGGAATCTCGCAGCAACCAGTGAGCCGTGTGTGTATGTGCCTTTACACGTCTTGTTTACACAAAGAAATATAAAAAAATGGAGAAAAAAAAACCCTGAAAAACTCTGCAAATTCAGACCAAGATGAACGAAGTATAAAAAATTAGGAGGGTTAATATGATTGAAGGCATTTACTTATTTAGTAAGATTTATATCACACTGATGTACTACATGTTTATATTATAGAAACATTCACCAAATTCACACACTGCTGCTGCTCATTCTGCTGTTTGGAACAGTTCACTCATCAAATATCATCAAGAGATTAAACTTGACTATTTTATTTTCTCTTTTGTGCGTGCGTTCGTGCGTGCGTGTGTGTGTGTGTGTGTTTTCCGTGCAACTGGTTTTCATTTCAAATATTTCGTCACCTGTGTGTGGTGAGAGCGATGACTACAAAGCCTACTTGACTTGACTTGATTGACTACTCCTCATTTGTTTGTTAGCATAGCAAAACACACACACACACACACACACACACACACACACACACACACACACACACACACACACACAGAGTTCTGTTATTGGTGTGACGCTGGTACTTTCCAGACACCTGCCACAGAAAGCACCATTTTACAACAATAACCTGCCAAGCACTCCTAACCACAGATATGAGAGAGGCCTGTGCCCCCTTTTTTTTTTTTTTTTTGCCTGTAACTCCCAACCAAATCACATTCACACATATACACACATTCGGTTTCTTACAGAACTGATTGAATTGAACCCCCCCTTTTTTTGGGGTTATTTCACTCTCAGGATTGTTAAAGTTCAGAATGACTTCGAACTCGCTTGAAATGATTAGAAAAAAAAAGTACAGATGGTAAGATATGTTTATGTTCAGCTGATAAAGATTAGTCATATGCACAATAACCGAGAGACAGTGGGAGTTTTTACGGGTTCAGTGCAGGTGGCTTTTACACCCGTTATGAGAAAAAGAGTGTAAACAAGGGCGAATTTACACAATCATCAACAAACCAACCAACCAACACACACACACGCAGAGATGTAAATCGTTCTACGCTAACATTACACTCTGCAGATTTGTGAAACACTGCAATAAAGAACACAAATTATAATAAAACAAAGTGTTTCTACATTTATCAGTATGAATAAAGAAAGAAATGGAAATAGGAATTTAAAGCCAAAGTTGGCAGGTGAGGAAGTGGCTTCAACCGAGCAGAAACATGTGGCAACGCTGCGTCCACAAACTGCTGCAATACGCCATCTATGAAGAAAAGTATCCACAAAAACCACCTTTCTATTATTTCTTTCAGAGCTGCTATTTTTTTTTTTTTTTTTTTTACTACAGGTGTGAAATCACATAATGTTCTCACCAAAATTTTAAAACCACAATATCTGAGAAGTAATCATGACCTAAAGTAGCCACTGACGGATGTATAGCATAATAGAAGACTGACACATTAAAGACCTGTCTGTCTGTCTGTCTGTTTGGTCTGTCTCTCTGTCCCTGACCAAAAGGTTCATAAGTGCTTTCTGAATATCCCAGTCCACATTTAGTCCCCGTTTGCTGTTATAATAATTCCACTACATTTTGCAGTGTGGTTGTGGAATTTTGTACCACAAGGGTGTTAGTAAAATCAGGCACTGATGTAGGTGAGGTGAGGAGGCCTGGGGTGCAGTCAGTGTTTACATTCATTCCAAAGGTGTTCAATAGGGCAGAGATCAGAGCCCCATAGCAGGCCCTCGAAATCTTCCTATTGGGTTTCCTAATTTAAGTGAATAAAAAATCTAAAGCTACAATATCCAAAGACATTTAATACAGTAGTGTTCCTTCACATTGTGGTAACAGTTTGGTGAGAAACCACATATGGCTGGGAAAAGTCAGGTGTCCCAGTACTTGTCCATATCAATTGTGTGCATGTATAAATATTTTTGTGAAGATGTGATTCTTCACCAACTGTAATTACTATTTTCCTTCACTGGAGCTTCAGTTCAGTTCCAGATCAAGAATTCACTCAAGAATTCGATTTAGAAATCAGACAGATTTAAACTAAAATGTTATCCAAAAGATATCGAGTTTTTGCATCCTGACAGTAAATGATTCAAACACCATCCAGAGGCAATTCTAGGATTCTTTTTTTTAATAGGGTGGCACAGGGGGGCACCAGGAACCAGTCAGGGGGGGGCCCATGGGAAAAGTCATGTGCCCCAACACAAGAGGGACGACATAAAAATGGCACTGCACAAGTGCCTGGACAACGCATCTCTTCTTTTATAAATAAAAAAAGCCATTAAACAGATAATTATTGATCTTAACTGCACTGCAACCTTTAACTTAATCAATCAATATTACACAAATATTATATTTAATAGCCACATTTTTATCTGATTAAAGACAAAATCATTTAAAAGTAAAACTTGGACACTGCAATCAAAAGAAAAGGCTGCAGTGCAGAAAATGTTGCTTATTCAATATAAAAACAGGTATTTACTATTTTACATCTTAAAATTCAAATAACATTATTAAAAGCCCACATTTTAACGTTTACTACATTTTTGCAGGCTATTTGGGAAAGTGATTGACGGAGGTAACTAAAGTACACATACTTCACTCAAATAGAAGTACAGACTACACTTTTTTTTTTTTTTTACTCGAGTAAAGTAAATAAGTTCGGGCTCTGACATGTACTTAATAAAAAAGTAGCAGTTACTTCTACCTGTTTTAGTGTGACGCTGGTAACAGAACCTCACATAATATTAATATTTGGGCTGTCAATCTTCTTCTTCTTCTTTCGGCTACTCCCATTAGGGGTCGCCATAGCGGATCATCCGTCTCCACACCCCCCTGTCCTCTACATCTGCCTCTTTCAAACCGACTACCTGCATGTCTTCCCTCACCACATCCATAAACCTCCTCCTTGGTCTTCCTCTTTTCCTCCTTCCTGGTGGCTCCATCCTCAGCATTCTCCTACCGAAATACCCCATGTCCCTCCTCTGCACATGTCCAAACAATCTCGCCTCCCTCACCTTGTCTCCAAAACGTCCTACATGCTCTGTCCCTCTAATAAACTAATTTCTAATCCTGTCCATCCTCGTCACTCCCAACGAAAACCTCAAGATCTTAATATTTGAGCTGTCAATCAATTCAAATATTTAATTGCGATTAATCGCATGATTGTCATGAGTCAACTGACGATTAATCACAACTTAATCGCACATTGTCTGTTCTAAATGTACCTTAAATTAGCGCTTTTTAATACTTTTATTAACATGGGCATGGACAAACATGGATGCTCTATGCAAATGTATGTTTATAAACGTATTTCAAATTAATTATAATTTAATACTTACAATGAACAACAACAAGGTGTGCAGCCTGCGAAATCGCACTTCTCCTGTATGAGCTTTGAAATTGATAGGACTCTAATCCAATGGCACCGTTAATATACAGGAAATAATTGGCGGTGAACCAGACAGTGAGTAGTGTGTTCTACTTCAAGCAGCGCTACGCTGCCACCCCGTGACCCCCCCCCCCCCTTTAGACACGCCCCTGACACCATCACGCTGATCTGGGCTGAGATGACATGTACACATAGCAGAAAAATGTTGATGATTTGTATTTGAGAGATGTCGAGCTATCTAGTTTCTTGAAGACTTTAGCCGAGTTTTATCTGGTTTTGTAATGCAATGCTAATCAGGAATGTTTGCTAACAAGCTGAGATTGTTTTTTAATTAGTGCGCTAACACGTCACGGAACTAACATTTAGCTAATTTGCTGTAAAAAGTCTTTTTTTTTTTACTCAACCCAGTTATTTATCCAAATTTATTTATCTATCTGTCTGTAACCACAACTATTCTTGGAAATGTGATTTACATTTACGCCATTTGGTAGACACCCTTATCCAGTGTGACTTACATCCCATTCAATTTTCATTTATACAACTGAGCAGTTGAGGGTTAAAGGCTTTGCAACATGATGATGCTGGGATTTTGAACTCACAACATTCTGATCAAAAGCTCAATTTCTTAACCGCTGAGCTACCCACTTCATAATTCAATGGTATACCATGAAAATGAATGTTTTTTTAATGATTTTTTTTTTTTCAGCAAGGCAACATGATGTTTCAGAAAACTAATTCTGACTTGCTTTTTCAAGCATCCAAGTCTCCCAGGAGTCATGACTGATGTCACAGTGGAGTGTCTCACTCTTCTATAGATTGGATTAGAATCCAGTATATCTTTTTCACTTTTCTAAGTCTGTCTACCCCTAGATTGACGTTTTACAACAAACTCAATACTGTTTATTCAAAGAGAGAATGTAAATGATCAAATGACTGTTTCTTGAAAGGAGACCCAAAAACTCCCCATGTAACAACTAAACAAAGCAGCAGTACACGCCTGGAAAAGCATCAAAAGAATTTGAAGAATCCAACCGTTTGATTTTCACAGTGATTCAGGTACTACATGTGAGGAATACAACCAACCAACAGTGAAAAAAACTGATCCAATGCTTTTGTTCACCAAAAAATTGGGCGCTCACATTCTAAACTGGTCAACACATCTGGATGTAAACATCAGGAAATTATAGGTAAAATCCACTCGAATTCATCTCAACCCCAAACAAGTCTGATGCACTGAAAAAAAAACAATGCTGTTCCAATAATTTGGACAAAGGCTGCATGAGTAATGTAATGTAATTTAATAACACTCCTATAAAAGCTTTGTTACAATAGAGTCCATGTACCCAACAGAACGTTCCTATAAATGTACTTTTTCTGATCTGTCATTAGGAATGTGCGGTATACCAGTCCGGAAAAAACACAGGTATATAATCAATTTCAAACAGTACAATATCATAATTTTACTGAATTCAGTATTTCATACGCTGCTGGTCCCAAATTCACCTGTAGGCGGCAGTGCTTCCTTAATTGCTGCAAAACCGTTAAAAGCCTGTTGCGTTGTTCATATGTTGTGTTACTTCAGTTGCATTTTTTTTCCTCTATGTCAAAATGTAACCCATGTTCCTGGTAGGGTTTTTGTGACATTTTGAGACATTTTGTTTGCACTATGTTTTTGCAGTGAAAAGATCCAAAGATTTAAATATATTTTCATTGTATTACTTCAGTTATATATAAATGTTTCCCCCCCCAACATCAAAATGCAACCCATGTTTCCTGTAGGGTTTCTTGTTAAAGTTTGATACAAAGGAATTAAGAGAGATTTTTCTTTTGAGGGAGGTTATTTGTCACTTATGGTATTAATTTAGTATTGATACCGAGATATTACATTCTGGGCTCATACAGAAATCAAAATGATTGTATCGAGCCATCACCATCTGCCAAATTAGAAACCTGGAACAAAGCTCTGAATTCCATTCACTCGACTTACTGTTCCTTGGAACAAGGGAAGTCAGAGATCGGATTTATATCATTGTTTAACCACCCTGCATTATCCTCATCACAACAATGAATTGTGGAGTCAGAATTACTAATTGAACAAGGGAACATACCTGCATTTTTATTCATCTAAAGCTAATTCTTGTGTGTATAAATATTAGAACTCGTTTAAAGATAAAAGCAGCTGCATTGTTTACTGTTTATTGCTGTGAGCAGCCATGTTGATTTGACATCACTTGTTAAACTCTAATCTGAGGACACCGTCCAAGACGAGAAGAGTTCAGGCAGCAATTTTCCCACCGCTACTGAAGGTTAGAAATGACTCAATTATTACCTTCAGTTGAATACATAATCTCTTTAGTAAAAGCTACTTCAAAGTTTGACAAACAAAATAAAAAATACTCCTTCTTGAGTAACAATAGACATCTTTGTAACCAATCAGTCAATGAAGCACGGATTCTAATAAGGATACCTGTATGTTTGTTTCATTCAGATAGATAAATAGAGAGAGAGAGAGAGAGAGAGAGAGAGAGAGAGAGAGAGAGAGAGAGAGAGAGAGAGAGAGAGAGAGAGAGAGAGAGAGAGAGAGAGAGAGAGAGAGAGAGAGAGAGAGAGAGAGAGAGAGAGAGAGAGAGACTCTATGTCTCTGCCAGGTCTCTTCTACTTATAATGAAGCTGTTGGTGTTAATTCCTTGTGCTGTTTTTCATTATATTTCTTATGTGAATATTTTCTTCTCCAATTTGTCATATTTAAATCTTACAGTTGTTTTCATTTAGAACTGTAATTAAACTGCCTTCTATCCAATCCCCGGGTCAATTGGTACCGAACCACACAGAAAGAATACATAACTTACATTATTTCCATTTCATTTATTATCTGATTCGGAATTTTTTTTTTTTTTGGTAAATGACCAGATTCTCTCTGCCACATCTGTCTATGACTTACTCCTGATGCATGCCATGATGCCTCGGTCACATGTCTTACCTCCATCCGCTACCTTCTCAAAGGGGCTGCTTCGGCTGCTAATATATAATACATTACCGCTAAATTGAAACCCCCAAGCTAGCAAAATGAACATAAAAACAACGCAGTGGATTCACGTTTATTATTATTATATTTAGAAAATATCAGTTTTTATGGTCGTATCATTTTATTTTGTTGTATTTATCCGCCACACCTAAGGCCGGTCCGTGAAAATATTGCCTGACATTAAACTGGTCCGTGGCGCAAAAAAGGTTGGGGACCACTGAAGTATACCATGGTATGAAAATCATAATTTGTTTTAGATTATTATTGTGATTGTTCCACAAAAACATGAGACAACTCCACAAGAGAAACACATCTATTTACTAAACCTGCACAGTGTTTACTCATCATATTACACACAAGTACTCATATTACAGACATAAAACAATATGGACGCTGTATCCCATAGGAAAATCAGCACAACAGAATTTATACTGTCTATATATTTTAGCTCTAGACCACTGCACTAGGAGAAGTTCTTCTAGAAGCAGATGGGGTTTTATGTATCTATCCATCTATACGCTGTTTGGGCTCAAAATGAAGACAGGATATTCATTTGTACAAGTTTGTTTTATAATTTAATGGTAACAAATAACGAGGTTTGGAAGCCATTTGTCAAATTTGAATCCAAGCTCCACACAAACATCATTTCATGCAGGTGTAATGTTCTACACCCATCCCAAACCTGCCTGTAAACTTTTACTACCTTAGATATTCCCATATCTGTCTATTATGCTAAAGACTGACTGAAAGGGACACATGCTTTGAAGAATTCGTTTCATTAGTAGATACTTTTAGAATAAGATAAAATGTTGTTGCATTGCTGTGTTCAAACTTTCTAAGTTTTCCAAATGAAAAATGTGAGAACAAATATTGTGTTCTGTTTAAATCTTTTCTGGTTTGAGTTTTATTCTATTTAAATAGAATCGTATCATACTAGTGTTATATTCTACTTCTGACCATTTGGGTCCATTCAATTTGAATGTTTTTTTTTTTTTGTCCAAGTCGGTACTTTTTTTCAATGATGTTCAATTTGATATCTGAGGGTTGTTGTTTTTCTCCTGGTTATTTAGATCCATTCTCTATTCTACATAACTCTATTCAATTTGTTTATTCGTTTAGACTCTAATCTATCGTTACTTTCGATTTCTCATTACTTTCTCTTCAACGTGGTCCCATTCAGTGAGATCATTCCAGGCATATGTAATGATACTACTCTCCTCCCAGACTTGTCTGTAAACCTTCACTACATAGGACATTCCCTTATTTGCCAAAGTTACATGATTAATACTTGCTAAATCTTTTTCAATGATTATCAGGTGTGGCCTTCACATGGTTGGAATTAAAAAGATGCACCTTTGTGTGGAAAAAAAAATGGACACCCCTGACCTACAGGTTCCTTAAATGCTCTGCATGGTTGTAAGTACATATCTGTGTAAACAACTTTTCTATTTTATGAAGATAACCAAACACACACACGGGTCGGTTTACTGATGCACACCTTCAGTCTATCCTGAGAGTCACTCCAGCACAAAGATGAACCCCAAACATTAATGAACCGACAGCCAAGAAACGATAGAAATCATCTCGCTCGGGCGAATGGACAGATTTTACTTAATGCTTTATTTTTTATTCTGTAACCTCTGTCTTGTTGTTTATGTAATGTTGATAGTATTTTGATCTCTACTGATAATAGGGAATTGTGCCCCCTTTCTCTGGTTGACTTTGACACAATCTCCCTAGAGTGGTCTATAAAATGACTGACATGCTTGACTTTGACACAATCTCTCTAGTGTCTATAAAATGACTGATAAAAGGCGCATCCTAAAACCAAACACGCATTTTTACAAGCATTCCGGCCCGGAAGTCTGCTTCCCAAACATGTTTTCTCAGCACCATAAAGGTTAAGCTCAGGCGAAAGTAAACACGTTGATTTCCGTCACGTTTTATAACATCTTCCGGGTTAAAAAAAAAAAAAAAAAAAAAAGAAATGCCCTGAAAACCCGCCTATTGCGCCTTTAATAGTTTGTTTTGCATTCAAACTGAAGGTAAACAAGTCACGTTACTCTGTTTACAAACACCAAGATCACGTCACCAAACCGCCTCGTATGATGCAATGCTGAAGAGAATAGTAGGAACAAACAAAGATGCGAACAAAACGTCGTATATTTTGTTTTACGCCCGACTTCCGGAATGAAACTCGGGATAATGCGTCCATAAATAAATAAATCACCATTGCTGGGCGTGCGGAGGTGAAGTGCGCATGCGCGGAAAGGACCCACGGCACAACAAGCGCGTTCATCCGGGTTCTAAAGCTGCAGGATTTCGTCGCATGCATCGCGTACGACTTTTTGACTGTTTGCGGGTACAATCGGAGAGTGTCAGGGGGACATTTCGCACTAAAAACATGTATTTTGTATCGAAATAAAGCCCAAAAGCCCACCCACACCCTGTACTTGTTCTCTGATCAGTTTCTTTAAAGCCGGCCGGAGGCTAAGACCCGGCCCGGGGAGATGGGGCTGAACACCGCGGTGACACTCAACACGTCCATCATAAGGGAAAGCAAATAATGTCGGGAGTACTCACTGTGCTTCAGCGCCAGTCGGGTTCCTGCGATCTCTCAGCGTTTTGTTGATAGAAATGTTGGACAGAGAAACACACTGCCTCCCTGCCCACATGCCCCGCCCTCGTCGCCCTTCTCTGACGTCACTCACTCACGCATGAACCCTTTAAACCCCACTTTATAATCTTCTATTATTTATATTATTTTAATTATCGATCATCCTGCAACAGCGCGTCTGATAAGAATAGACTTCTAGACTCAAGAATAGACCAAATTCTTTATTCCACTGTCTTCAATTTCTATTCAACTCTATCATCTTCTATCGTATCATTAACATTAGATATAACAAGAAAGGGCGACATCTTGTGGTCAAATCGATCTGCATCTCTCAGGGTATTACCTAGGTTCAACAACTCTAAATACTGTACAGTATATACATAAGCATGTTCAAACACCCTGACCATCACATTTGGACGGTTAGGTACTGGAGAGTGGTAGCTTATAAGATAAGTTGTTGGACTTCTGATCTAAAAGTTATGGTTTTAAATCCCAGCAACACTAATCTACTACTGCTGGGCGCTTGAGCACAGCCCCTAATCCTCAATAGCTCAGCTGTATACCTGAGATAACTGTAAGTCACTCTGGGTAAGAGTAATAAATGCCATAAATAATGTGTGATGAGGTCTGTGGTGCAGTCAGTGTTTCAGTTCATTCCAAAGGTTTTAAGTCAAGACAAGTGTAGGACGTGTTTATGAAGCTCACATTGTGTACAGGTGTTTAAGCACTTTGTGGAAGAAACATATTTTGTTGTAATGGTAAGATGTCAACATATCTTTTCACATATTGTGTATCTTTACAGACTTGAGAATAGCAAGTAGTTGGGTTTAATGTAAGGGTTCAGGTCAGTGAGTGTGGAAAACATTTTTGGAAAGCCGGCTTTCAATCTGGAATGCAGGTTTAGTTTTGTATGCGCCGTTTGTCAGTCATTTTATAGTTTCTCTAAAGTCACCTTTTAAATGGGTGGGGGTCTTCCCTAATAATGCGCCATGACAGGTTTTAGTATAATAATGTGAATTGGGAAAAAAAACTAGGGAAATTCCTAGGTAGTAAAAGGTTTTACAGACAGTTCTGACAGATAAAGGATATAACTGAATGAAGCCACATGGAAGAGAGAAGAATGAGGAAATAAAGATAACACAATAGAATAGAGTCTAATTAAACAAACTGAAATAGAGTAGAATAAAGTAATGTAAAATACAGTCCTGGATGAATAAAACTCAAAGCAATAACAGAAAAGCAATAGAACAAATTATTTCCCAAATGGTTCCGCAAATCTCACATTTCATTTATAAACTATACTGCACAGTTTTTGAATACAATATTGTTTTATTCAAAATGTATCTACAAATAAAATGAATTCTATGAAGTGTGGGTCCCCTGTAGAAACAAAACCCTGAACAAATCACACAATAGATATCTTTAATATTCATCTGGTGTTGAGGGTGTATCTGTGCTTTCTGCTGGACAGTGTCAACAAGATAAATGCATGAGAATGTTGTAAGGCAACAGTTCCAAAACAACATACTACACAGATTAGTCAAGCCAAAGCAAGACTGAGAAAAATATGTCCAAACAACACTTTCACTTTTACTTTCAGCCCAAGGTTCCCAAAGTGACAAAGAGACACTCATTAACAAAAAGCATTACATTTAAACCATTTTATGCTCCAAGAGTTGAACATTCATGGTGCTTATGACATCAATAAAAAAAATTTAATGGTTCCTCAAAGGTTCTTTGAACGAATTAGCTTCCCAAATAGGTTGTACTTGGAAGATTTTTTGATCAGCAAAGCAATTTGTAAGGATCTACAAGAGATGATCCATCCGTGTCCTATAGATTCTGGATTTCTATACATTTTCCTAATATCTAATGTATGTGCGCCATAATATAAATCTGCGCTGATTTCAATGAGATCTGGCTGAAATACCGGATATCAGCAGCAGAGGGCAGCACGTTCCCCGGTATAAAGTCTACTAAAAGACAAGAACTCTGAACAGTGAACCGCACGAGAGACAACGTAAAGCTGTGATAGACTGAAAGCGTTATGATTATGTCAAGCACTGGAGATAAAGGGTAAAAAAATAAAAGTTGGTATACTCCTAACCGTATGATTCTGCTTTATGAACATTCCATTCCACATTTAGTCACCTGTTATAATGACCTACACTCTTCTGGGAAGATGTTCCATTAGATTTTAAACCCCACTTTAACCACAAGGGTTTTAGTAAAGTCAGGTACTGATGTAGGTGATGTGACAAGGCCTCGGGTGCAGAATTTCAAAGGTAATCCCAAAGATGTTCAGTTGGGTTTGAGGTCAGGGATATTTTGATAATCCAACCCATTTCCACTCCAACCTAAATAAAGCATATCTTCATTATGTTGACTTTGTGCACAGGGGCAGTGTCATGCTTAGACAGGTTTGAGGATCCGAGTGAAGGGAAAATGTGGCTCCATCGAAAGAAATCAATACAATTGTGTTCCTCCAGCACTGTGGTTACAGTTTGGGGACAAACCACATATGGTATAGACAGGCTGCCCAGACTTCTGTTAAAGGACCCACGTAAGGCGTGTGAATTTGGGAATATATTTCTGAGGTACATTCTTGAATCTTTGATTTGGCTGTAATCGCTGTTATTGTGTCAATTATTGAAATTTCCTCTCTGTACATTTGTTGCATGTGACCTTTGGCCAGCCACTGCTGTAAAAACAAAATCGGTCTCTCTTTACAAAAGCTACAATTTATGGACAAAAATATTTGGACATCCGACCATAAGATTCTTATGTGCTTTTTGAACATCCCATTCCACATTTGTTCCAATTTGCTGTTATAATAACCTCCACAATTCTGGAAAGATGTTCCACTAGATTTTGGGGTGTGTTTGTGGTTTGTGATTTGTGCTCGTTCAACAACAGTGTGAGGAAACCTGAGGTGCAGCCAGCACACAAATTCATCACATGTGTTCAGTGGGGTTGAGATCAGGCCACTCAAGATCTCTCACTTCAACCTGCCAATCATATTTTAATGGAGCTGCCTTTTTGTGCAGGGGTATCGTCATTCTAGATAGATTTGGGTTCTCCTAGTTCAAGTGAAGGGAAAATTTAATGCTGCAAAATCACCCTTACAACTGTGTTCAACCAAATTTGTGCTAACAGTTCGAGGAAGAGCTGGAAGGTTTGGAGAGCCAGTACATTTGTCCACAGAGTGTAGCTCACGCATATACATCCTGGCACTGGATTGTTAGCAGAGGTGACAAAGTACACACATCCTTCACTTAAGTAGAAGTACAGATACTCATGTTTTAAAATACTCTGGTAAAAATTGAAGTACTGACTACAATTTTTTACTCGAGTTAAAGTAAAGAAGTTTAGGTTCTGACATGTACTTAAGTAAAAAGTAGTCACTCTAACACACTCTCCATTACTTTTCACTGTTGACCCCAGGTACCTGAACTCCTCCACCTTCTCCACCTCTTCTCCCTGCAACTGCACCACTCCACTGCCCTCCCTCTCATTCACACACATGTACTCTGTCTTACTCCAACTGACTTTCATTCCTCTTCTCTCCAGCGCGTATCTCCACCTCTCCAGGCTCTTCTCAACCTGCTCACTACTCTCACCACAAATCACAATATCAAGAGGAAACATGTTGATGGGCTGAAAACGGTGCAGTGAGAAGAAAAAAAAAACATCTCACCAAATACATTAAAACTAAAGAAACAAGCCTGTTTTTTAAAATGTTAGAAGGAGAAAGTACAGATAGTTGTGTAAAACATATAAAGAGAAAATAAATAGTTAAGTAAAATACTGATACCTGAAAAATCTACTTAAGCACAGTTACAAAGTATTTTTAATTCAGTAAATACTAACCTGAGGACGAAGACCGCAAATCTTCAAACACTACACCTGTAATCAGGGGCGCCGTTGAGGGGGGGGGGGGGGGGGGGGTGCAGATTATGCCAGGCATATGGGCCCAAGAGAACGCTAGGGGGCCCCACAATCATCAATTAAAATTTTTCCAATTAGTTTTTTTTTTTTTTATCGTACATACACATATATTTAAAATAATAACACTGTGGTGAAATAAAATAAATTCCCTGTAAATAAAATTAAACTATATTTACTTTATTATTAATAATATAACATTGTATGTATGTATGTATATATATATATACATATATATATATATATATATGTATAGGGGCCCAAAATTCTGTCTTGCATACCCCCCTTCAAAACTGTTAATTGCGCCCCTGCCTGTAATATAACAAATACATAACAAACCTTTAAGAGTTTCTTTGCATTCAACCTGAAGGTAAACAAGTCACGTGACTTTGTTTAAAAACACCAAGATCACGTCATCGATCCGCCTTATCTGAAAATAATAGAAGGAAAACACGTTGGATCCGAACAAAACGTCGGATATTTAGTTTTTACGCCTGACCTCCGGCATGAAACTCCTGATAATGAAATCATAAATAAATAAACCACCATTGTGAAGAGCGGTGAAATAGTGAAGGGCGCATGCGCGGAAAAGACCCGCAGCGCCACAAGCGCGTTCATCCGGGTTCTAAAGCAGCAGGATTTCGTCTAGATAATAATAGAGTCTAATTAAATAAACAGAATTAGAGCAGAATAAAGTCGTGTAAAACACAGTTTTGGATTAATAGAAATCTGCAAACAGAAATGCAATAGAACAAATTATTTTCCAAATCTTTCTCAATTTATAAACTATATTGCACAGATAGTTGGAATAAAATGCTGTTTTATGAAAAATGTATCTACAAATAAAATTAATTCTACGAATTGTGGGTCCCCTTTAGAAACAATACCCTGAACAAATCACGCAATAGATATAAACGGATCTCAAGCTGGGAGTTAAATTAGAGAAATATTTCACATATGGCTCAGGCTGCATAAGAGAACTGTGGACTGTGTTTTTTACTATTTATTTATTCATAAAAAATACATCTAGAAAAAAATGCTTAAATTCAAAACATTTTTTGAATATGAAGTCATACCTGTGAAACCCAAGACATTTTTTTCTACAATATTCATCTGGTGTTGAGGGTCTACAAATCTGTGCTTTCTGCTGTACAGTATGGACAATATAAATGCATGAGAGTGTTGTAAAGCAACAGTTCCAAAACAACATACTACACAGATTAGTCAAGCCAAAGCAAGACTGAGAAAAATATGTACAAACAAAACTTTCACTTCTACTTTCAGCACAAGGTTCCCAAAGTGATTTCAATGAGGTCTGGCTGAAATACCGGATATCAGCAGCAGAGGGCTGCACATTCCCCGGTATAAAGACCTACTAAAAGACTCAAACGCTGAACCGTGAACCCCACTAGAGACAACGTAAAGCTGTGATAGACTGAAAGCGTTATGATTATGTCAAGCACTGGAGAGAAAGGATAAAAGATTGCAGTATTTATGAAAAACAAAAAAATTTCAGATCAAGCTACACTGCATGGACAAAAGTTGAAAAACTCTCATATGATTCTGCTTTATGAACATCCCATTCCACATTTAGTCACCTTGTGCTGTTATAATGACCTACACCAGGGGTCACCAACATGGTGCCCGCGGTCACCAGGTTGCCCGCAAGGATCTAAAAATAGCTGTTTCCTACCTCGTTAAATCATTGTTGATAATTATTGTGAGAAATCATTAACATGATTAGTGTCTTCATATAGATGAATATCATTAATTATTCATAATGACATATAATAAAAGGTAAATTAAGCAAATTTGTTATTTCAGATTAAACTGACAACTGTGTGTATCAAACTGGTAGCCCTTCACATTAATCGCTACCCAAGAAGCAGCTCTCAGTTTCAAAAAGGTTGGTGACCCCTGACCTAAACTCTTCTGGGAAGATGTTCCACTAGATTTTGGAGTGTGATCATGGAGATTTGTGCTCATTCAACCACAAGGGTGTTAGTAAAGTCAGGTACTGATGTAAGTGATGTGACAAGGCCTCGGGTGCAGAATTTCAATTCATCCCAAAGATGTTCAGTTGGGTTTGAGGTCAGGGAACTTTTGATAATCCAACCCATTTCCACTCCAACTTAAATAAAGCATATCTTCATGATGGTGACTTTGTGCACAGGGGCATTGTCATGCTTGAACAAGTTTGAGATCTGAGTGAAGGGAAAATGTGACTTCATCGAAAGAAATCCTATACAATTGTGTGCCTCTGGTTACCAGCCTCTGGTGGTTACAGTTTGGGGAAGAACCACATATGGCTGGAAAAGTGAGGTGTCCCAGTACTTTTGTCCATATAGTGTATTTGTATTTTTGGTCATTCTTCAATAGACAGCTGCAAATTGTCCAGAGTCACTGTGTCCAATTCTGGTGTACTCTCCTCTATCTGCATATTTAACAAACCAGGGGAAGTATGACAGTTCGGTCCTAACTCCAGATTAGGAACACACTGCACTGTGCAAAATGTAGGAATAAATCCATTGGCTGTGATATTCAAAGTGCAGTAATTCTGAATAAAACACACAGGGTTCGGTGTAAAAGGTAATGCTTCCGACGGCTTGCAAATCTCAAAGCTGGGCTCCAGATCATCCAAAGACACAAAACTTTCACCAACATCATCTGTGCTCAAAAAATGTAGGGTTTCATCAATGTCGTCGATGTCATCAGGCAGAAAAGTAAGATCCTTACAAAGATTGGTAGCAGTGATGTGTGAGCTCGGCCTCAGACAGGCTGCCCAGACTTCTGTTAAAGGACCCACGTAAGGCGTGTGAATTTGGGAATATATTTCTGAGGTACATTCTTGAATCTTTGATTTGGCTGTAATCGCTGTTATTGTGTCAATTATTGAAATTTCCTCTCTGTACATTTGTTGCATGTGACCTTTGGCCAGCCACTGCTGTAAAAACAAAATCGGTAGTCATTCATGCGCATATACTGACACTGTACATCTGTATGTTTGAAGAGAGGCACCATACCTGGAGATTTCTCTGAGCTGTTTGCTTCAATGGTGAGATGTATGGAGCTGGTGTTTTTAGCCATTTTTTCTCTTTAATCTTCATTCTGAGATTGAAAATAGCATTGTTACATGTCTCTCTTTACAAAAGCTACAATTTATGGGCAACAATATTTGGACATCCAATCATAAGTTCTCTGCTAGAAAACACCGTGCTAATGAGAGAAATCTGAAGCAAATGGCTAAAGAGTTACACCTGACAGGACATCTCCAATAATTGAAATAACCACTCTGTACCACCGTGGTAAGCAGAAAACCTATTCGGAATGCACAAAGCATGAAACCTTAAGGTGGATGGATTAAAACAGCAGAAAGAACACCACATCAGCAATCTGAGACTCCAGTAGGCAAAGACTCACTACTAAAAACAAATAAGAATGCCTGGACTTCTCTTTCATCTTTAGCTGTTCACTTTTGTTGATAATCGGTGACGAAACTTACGAGTACGATCCTGAGATGAAGCAACAGTTTACACAGTGGAAGAGCCCATCATCTCCATCAACATTCGTGGCATTGTGAATCGAAAATTCAACCCCAGGGGCCAAACCGTCAATAGCGAGTTCTACTGCTAGGTTTTAAGGCATCTGATTGAGGACGTTCGGTGAAAACGACTGCAACCTGACAGAGTTAGTCTGGAAAACTATTTAATACTGCCTCTTAAATTCGAGAGAATGTTGTGTGTGAAAACTCAGTACTCAAGTACTTTCATTGTAGACAAACTGTAAAGCATCAACATCCATGAATGAAAAAGTCACTAAGATCACATTTGTTCCTAATACTGATGTTTGACATGACCTTTAACGGAAACTCTTGACGGCAGCATAAATTCATATCTGCATGATTTCGTCATGTAAAGCAGTGGCAAGTGCTGGAAAGTGTAGGTTTAATAAACCTAGCGATCAAATCTGAAACTAATCTGAAGTGCGGTCAAAAAAAGATACCGATCAGGCGATATACAAACTGACTGAACTACACAGTGTGCGCACAAAAAAACAAAGAGAACATATAAAAATGTGTCAGAGACTTATGCTGAATCACAGGAGTTACCTTGCAACAGGGAATAACAACAGAGAGATCAGTCCGACTGCCATACAAATTGGAATGACAATTTCCTTCACAGCTGTTACTGTTAAAAAAACAACAGCAACAAAAAAAAAAAACAATAAAAAGAAAATCATTTATCATTAGCATTATATTGAGGACTGCTACAAGATTTATTTTGTTGAAAAAAAAATGTTTTACCTTCAGTTCCTTCAAGTTTTTCATAACCTTTTCTGCCATTTGGAGATCTCCATCTGATTTCACTGCTCCCCTGACTTAATTTCCCATTATATTTTTCACTTTGACTTATTTTGTTATACACCTTAGCAATGTATTCGGTCCCTGGATCAAAATGTCTCTCCGGGATTGTGTACACGGTTTTTCTTGTATGCAGTTCTTTCTGAAGAAACACAACAGAAAAAAAGAGATTAATTTAATCACCAAAGTGAAGAGAAATCGTTATCTTTTATATATGGTTAAAAAATTACAGAAATTGTCATAGATGACATTACATTTTTACGTTATTACGAATCTTTCTGTAGAAAAAAGGAAACTGAAAGGTCGCAGAGGGGGGGGGGGGGTGTATTTCTATTGACTTGGCCTTGGTTTAGATTTTTACCCCACAGTTGAGGTTTAACATTTGTGTGCCTTAAGCATTTGTCTGCTCAGATTTCTTGAAATCAAATGTCCTTTTTACTGAACTCAACCACAAGTACAATCATAACATTATAAGGGCTGGTTTCACCCATAGATACTCAACACTTTATCATTATAAGTAAAAGAAGAGCAATAGTACGATTATATAAGTAAATAGGTGAAATATGTTTATGGTCATACTATAGTCCAGGGGTCACCAACATGGTGCCTCAGGGGGACCCGCCCGCCCGCAAGGACCACATGAGTCGCCCGCGGGCCTTTTCTAAAAATAGCTCACATAGAGCCACTTACCAGTGAGCCGCATCTAATCTTTTTTGTTGCTATACTTTTTAAAATCACACTTGCATTGGTATAAATTTATATATAGTTATATAGGTTTATATGAGTTATATAAATAAAGATTGGCGTATTGATATTTATCTGTTTTCTCCCTTGTTGAATCATTGTTGATAATTATTGTGAGAAATCATTAACATGATCAGTGTCTTCACATAGATATAATTAAAGGTGAATTGAGTAAATGAGTTATTTCAGAAGTGTGTATGAAACTGGAAGCCCTTCACATTAATCAGTACCCAAGAAGTAGCTTTTAGTTTCAAAAAGGTTGGTGACCCCTGCTATAGTCTATCTCAGAGGTGTCCTATTCTTTTCACAATGCGGGGTTGGGGTGGGTGCAGGTTTTCGAGCCACACCAGATTCCACCTGTTTAGATTTTTATTCTCAATTAACTATCAGATGTGGCCTTTGTTTGGTTGGAATGAAAACCTGCACCCACACTGGCCCTTTGTGGAAAAGATTGGACAAACCTGGTCTAACCGAAGACACACAATTATGTGGAAGGCCTGGGTTTAAACATTTGATTGCATTTTTGCTTTATTTTATTTTGCTTTATTAGATTAATTCTGGTCACTTCAATCACTATTCTGAATTATTGCTCTGCCTTATAAACTCTTATAGCCATAGTATCACACAGTTAAAATTACATACAGAGTGAAACAGCTATGTTAAGCATTTCCTAATGACTTTACTGAGCTAAATGGATGATTATTGTGTGTTGTTATATCTTTATAGTGAATATGATGATTTTCATACATGGGCCAAGACATAAGTTAATGGATTAGAGAAGAAAAACATTAAAATGTTAAATATAACAAACAGCACAAGGAATTACACACACAATCTCTCTCACTCTATTAAACTATATCTGTAGATATGACTTAGAGAGGACAGAATTGTAGATTCAGCTGCAGTGACATCTTATGGATTCCTCTATAACATGTTTATCTGCAGATAAACTGCAAAATATAGGTGCATTTTCTTTCTATTTTGTGTATTCTTTTGTCCTTTTTTTAGCGCTACTGAAACGTACCATAGTTGATTCTCCCACTGGGTGGTATCTCAGAATGTATTCAAAAGGCAAGCTCGTAACATATTCATGCATCTCATATCCACTTCTCCATGCAAAGGTATAGTTCCCATTTTCATGCTGCAGTGTAAAATTATGTGGTGTGATTGGTGTGACTGTGAAAGAAAATTGTTATTTACACTTTTAATCTGCTGTAGAAACAAATATATTGACAATCTCAATATGCCAGTTGCCTTATAAATACTCTGTCTGCATTTAACTCAAATATCAAAGATTCAACTCATAACTGCATTCAAAGATTGTAACTTGAAAAAACTTCCAACTAGGAACAAAACCTGCAAACTCAGAATTCATATTCAAGTAATATCAAATCAACATGGCTGCTCAAAGCATAACCAGTAAATAAAATAGCTCTTCTTGCCTTTTAATGAGTTATACTATAAAAACTAGTCTTTAAAGCAAATAAAAAAAAAAAAATATATAAAATTTATAACACTAAGTGTAGAGTTCATGGTTTTGAAAAGAAAAATACATCTTTCATTACAGTAAATTGCTAGTTTGGTTCCAACAAAAGATAAACATGTAGGCAACTGTGGTTTGTTAACGCAGTCAAATGCGGTTCCAATGACTGTATTACAAATCATATATGATATGTAACTGAAAATATTTCAGTGGACACTCACTGTGATGTGCTGGTTTGTAATTGGATGTCAAAAGTACACATTTTTCAAGTTCACACAGGCTAATTTTGAATTCAAGGAAATCAGCAAACGTTGGGAAAATACCCAGTTGGGCTTCATACATACAGCTGTAGCCATCCTTCCCCAATGAAAGAGAACATGAACCTTTTCTGTTCAGAAAAGAAAAAGGAGGGATGGGAAGTTATATCCTAGATCGCCGTTACCTTTGTGCCTAAAGAAATATAATCACGTGTTGTAAATAAATGCTTGTAATACTGGGAATAGCTGTTTTTTTGCTCATCAAACTCCAGATAATATGTGATAATTTCCGTCCTGTTGGGAATGGCTCTGGAATCTAAAACACAGCTGATGTTCAACCAGTAATCTGTCTCACAGATGAGCAAATCTGAGCGCAACTGCTGAGCTGGAGAAAAAAAAGAGAAGAAAAGATTCGATATGTGATACGGTAATGACATTTTGAATGATCTAATGGATTTTATTACGTTTCAGTTCACAGTAAAATGTTCCACGATAAAAAAAAAGGTAATGTTACTTTTTTGCACTTTTTGTTTTAGCAAAATCTTTTCATGTAGAGATTCTAAATAAAGCTATTGAAAACCCACAACCACTTCCTTAACACTCATCAAATAAGTATCCTGGGGGGGAATGAAATAAAAAACTTGAATGACAAACCTTGCTCTTTGGCTTTATATAGTTGTATAAAGCTCAGTAATGCACAGAGACATCCAAATCTGAGCACCATTCTTACAAGACACTACAATCAGTAAGTACTAGCCTGAGGACGAAGACCGCAAATCTTCAAACACTAAACCTGTGATATAGCAAATACATAAACACACATATTCGTAGCATGAGAAGCAAAATCCTAGAAAACACAAACACATCTACAGAACAAGTGAAACCCTAGAAATGAATGGATCGTTCCATATGTAAGTGACAGATACTTCCATCAATAAATTCTTCCATTTATAAAAGTGGATTTTTTTTTTTTCTTAAATCATTGAAGTTTATTCATTAGCAAATAAACACACTATCGCAAGCACTGTACTGTTCTGTTCAAGGCATGTTTAATTGTTTTAGAATTGCGAGATTTGACATAAAGTACAACAAAAAGAAAAAAAAAAAAAAAAAAAAAAACATAAAGCATGACACCATTTGCACTAGTAACAATAAGCGTTCCTTTTTTTATATAATGTACATGTACATAGATAGACAACAACAAAACAATACACATAGAATTTAAAACATGGTATTTACCTTGTGAGGTAAAGCATTTGAAGGTGAATGAGCTCTCTGCTTGTATAAGAGCCTTACATTGCTTTATATACAGAGACAGTTCCTGTTAAAAACCTCAGCATTATCTTTCATCTATGATGGCTAATACAGAAGGTAACATGATGGTTGGGTGCTTTGCCTTGTGACATTTCGGAGTAATTCAGTCATTTTATTCTCTGTACCTTCACTACCTATCTCTTAGTCATAAAACCAAAGTGTTATTTTCTTTTTAAAAAAGCACCCTATTATGGTACTTTATATGTAATCAGTCATGAGAAAGTGGATTTTATGTTCCTAAAGCAACTTGTACAAGGTGTCATGCAGTTTTATATCTGTACAGCCCTCTATAGAGTTTGTTACACTTAATTGCACATTAATCAATGGACTGGATGTGAAGGCACTGGCTTCATCAGTGTCATTAAAGCAAATTACTTGGAATAAAAAAAAATATATATATAACATAAGAGTAAGCAACAAACTACTGATGTGTATTGTTTCTTCTTTTTTTCAGTCAGTAAGTTTGTTTTGTTTCTAATTGGATCCACAGTTCCCTTTAGTGTCCCCTTTCTCATAGTTATTCTTGCACAGGGCCCATTGGAAATGAGATCACATTGTCATGTTGTCTACTGTATATATGAATAAAATAGAGTTCATTAGTTCCCTCTTAGGGAAGTCAGTATTAATTGTTGATCTGAAATGTATTTAATGAAAATTGGTAGGAATTTCTTTGTAGATTTCTTTTTATAAACCAAAGAAGCTGCTTTAACATTTCCAATGTAAAGAGTTAAAGCTAATGTTTATTTTTTGTCAGTTTGATAAGTCGAAAAAATAAATAAAATAAAAATTTATTAACACAGTGGTAATACAGTGGCATGGAAAAAAAACAAAAAAGCAAACTGTGTGCCCGATGAATCCCATAAGCGACATTGTAGCTCATGAGCTAAGTTTCATATGTATAAATCAAAACACTTCGTCCACCTGAGCCTGAGGTTTTTTTTCTACTGCATATGAATCATTCTATTATAATGCAGGGTTTTTCATACCATCATACCACACCACATGATTAAGTGGCAAGATCAAGTGCTAAAACTCTTTAAATTTCAACAAAATTATCTCAGCTGCCAAAGGTGACCCCGATCTTTCATTATGGAATGATAATAAGCCAGTAGCTGAGATCAGCATCTATAGCTATGAACAAACAGTATATGATCTAATATATTTGCATTCGAGTCGATATCAGATGAGGTCCGCTTCAGAAAAAAATGCCTATGCTGCCTTATCTCCACACGCTTAGTTTCCTCTTCGCACATAAAGCTCAATAACAAGAGCTGAACTATGGGGCATTATCATACAATCACACGACTGTTTCTAATAATCTTCGCCATCTCTTGATCTATCACTGCAATTTTGTTTTGTTTTAAAAAAGAAAGCAATTTGCCATACCAGTGATAGCACCAAAGTCTCTTTTTTAAAAGATTTCGACTGAGGCAAATACCCAGAATTAAGTCTATTGTTTCTGCAGGTCATTGCAGATACTTTTTAATGTAACAGTCATTTTGTGTTACTGGTAGCCATAGATGGCTAATCAACATGCAACATGGACTTTTCAGACAGTTCCAAAATGCATTGCATGAGAGCCTGTCAGTGGAGCAGTTCGCTCAAACAGAGTTGCTATTTTCTCCTGAGGCTGGCATAAAAGCCACCCACTGCTTGACATAGTTTGAATGGGTCCCCACAGTGCTGCCCAATAAAGCCGTATCCATCCCTTCTCCTCCTTCACATTCGGAGCTCACAGGGCTCGAACAGTCTGATTCCAAGAATCCACTGTCAATTGTGTCCAAGTCTAGCGCAATTTGAGGATAACCATAATCGGAGTGTTCGTTCGAACTAAATGAATCCAGTGACAGCCGTTCTCCATTCTCTGCGTCGTTGGCTTGTAGTCGCCAATCATCAAAACTTTGTTGATCTTCTGAACTCTCCCTGCTGTCCTGCTCCTGATCCTCTGCCTCACCAGGAACCTGGACTGCATTCTGATTGGTCTCCTGGAAATCCAACATGGCACCCTCTTGTCCAGACACGGTCACGGTATCCATGGAGATATGGCCACCAGAGTGGGCAAGGCCAAGGCTGCTGCCCCCAAGGAAGTAACGCTTGGACAAGTCTGGGTTCATTAAGCTTAGAAGACTCCAGTCTCCCACACTACTGCCTTCACTACCTTGATCATGGAGAAGAGGCCTTTGCTGTGGCATGACTGGCAGCTGCTTCTCACAAAGCACCTGCAGCGGAGCGCTCTTTTCTAGCATGTCAAAGTTGCTGAAGGTAAAGACTGGTCCAACCCATTTCTGTGAAAAAAAACACTTGATTAGAATAAGGATAGACTGGAGCTATTTCTGCAGCTGGAATAGAAAATTAGTTTTTACCTTGGCCATTACAGATATACAGTTTATTACCAAAAGTATGTGGACACCGGGCCATATTTATTTCCCCTTTGCTGTTATAATAACGTTCACCCTTCTACAGTAATAACCTAAAATCTCCTGGAATGTAATAGCCCCCACTCTTAGTGAGGTCAGATAATGATGTTTAGTGAGGAGATCTGAGATGTTTAGTGAGGAGATCTGAGATGTAGGGCTTGCTTGCATTATCTTGCTGGAACATTGTTTGTGAATGTTCCAGGGAAAGGAATTTGCAATACTAGAAGAACCACATATGGGTGTGATGGTCAGGAGTACATACTGCTGGCTGTATAGTGTAGTGTATGCAAAGCATAAAAATATAATTTTATCTGCAGGTGCGCATCAGGGCTGGATCCCCATGGGATCTAAAAAAAATACCTTCGGGATTTCTCGCTGGTGTTTTTTTGTACTCAAATCTGAAGCTTACAGAAAGTAGTCTCCCCATAACATGAAAGCTACAGACTGGGGGCAGTGAAGTCTATCACATGCTTTGTTTGAGACATGTAAAGCCAGCCAACCACATTTTATTTTTCACAATGCTGCTCAGTAGAGGGTGAATTTGTCCCTCCCACACAAGCAACATGGTCTACTTCCCTAATATATATATATATATATATATATATATATATACATATATATATATATATATATATATATATATATATATATATATATATATATATATATATATATATATATATATATATATATATAAATATAAAAATTATATTTATTTATTTATTTATTTATTTATTTATTTCACAGTCAAGAACTAAGAACCAACTAAGTACCAACATCGAATGCAACCAAAAGCAGACTTGCTTAAACCTATAACTTAATCCTTTGAGAAAATGTTCTCAGAATGTGCCCAAGTAGTCTGATCTCTGACCTTTAACATTTTTCTCAAGTTAGTAATATAAAGAATGAATACCTAAATCTTAATCAGTACTCCGATTCTGAAAGTAGCATATAATATCGTTACTTTAGAAAAAAAGTGCCCACGAGTGTATGCATTCAGCTAAAGGGCACTTTAAAAATTAAAGAAAACATTGTGTGCTATGTATTGCAGTAGATTTAATATTGCTTCTGAATATTGCATAACAAAATAAACAGTGTTATAAGTTATCTTAATTTTTATGATTAAAACATATGGGTCATATCAGGTGAAAAAAGTCTCAAATGTCAGCTTTCTGACTAAGAAGGCCAAGACTAATGACTCATTTTTAAACTAAGATAGAGTGCACTGGAGCACAGATCAGTGAGTTGGAGGCACAGATCAGTGAGATATAGCCATCTCAAACAAGTTTCACACTTTTTTTGAATCCCCCACAGCAGAGCAAAGTTCTGTCTCAAATACATATCTAATAAACTGACTTGCTCTTGTGTTGGATTGCTATCATCACCACTTACAATTGGAATTACTTCTCTCATTAATTTCTATATATAATTTAGCAGCTTGGAAGATTTCTCAGGGGAGAAAGGGTTTTTTTTTTTCTTTCTTTGCAGCCGCAAAACCACTGCTGCGTTCTAGCATGACATCAAAACACAACCCAAGGCTTGAAATCTGCTTCTCCAAACTGAGGGCTCCTCTGCTTTTATCCAGTGGAAACTTCATAAAATTTCCCCTTTGAGATACAAACATCTATATATAACTACCTACCTAATCTGAGTTTAGGGTTGAGTTCAGAGTACTTTCCATCAGAGGGGAGAAGTGCTACTTTCATTTTGCAACATGTACTGTAGCTCAGGTCCACCCAGATGTGAGCACTGCAGACCTCCCAGTGTTTTCTTTATTTTGTTTTTTTAAGCCCCTGTAGACTGACTCATCCGAGTCCCCTTTTCGTTGTGGTTAGAAAATGTATGCTGTATCTCACACAGAAAATTCCCTCCGACACACACATCATCAACACCTCTTTCTCTCTTTCTGTCTGGGCCTTGAGGCCCCACTGAATCTAACAGTGTGCCTAGATATGTTCAAAACACTGCCATTCTGTTTTCTTACCTTAAAGTCCCCTTGGTATGTGTGATAAAGGGGTTTGAAGAAATCGTAGGGGTCTGGGATATACTGAAACAGACATGGCTTCTTAAGCATCCCCCTGTACCTGAAGAAAACAAGTAGATAAGGCCATTTTACTATTTCAGCAGAGTGTCAGCTGATACATGACCAGGTTAAAGCTCTGGGATTTGAAAAACACACGTTTCAAATGTTAATGAAGCTTTTGGTTTTTGGAGAGAACTGATGCACTGAAATGGGTGAAAAGTTAGATGCAGCAGCAGAAGCAGCACTGCAAGTCTGACTTCCTCTACTCGTTTGCTCGTCTGTGTAAACCAAAGGCCGCCTGTAAGCAAAACTCTACTGCCTTTGTGGTTTGTGTGAACGTGGGAGGCATGAAAGGACACTGTGTGTACGGTAAGAACGAGTGATATCAATTACTGGAAAAGGAGGTGGCATTCTACTGATCTTTTAAACCAGCCAAATTGTCTGTTAAGCAGCTAAGACCTCAGTAATTCATGAAAACAATGAGGGATAGTTTTCAGAAAATCACTGGATGGAAGATACAGACGATGTAAAGTGTTTGCGCTGTGGCGGTCTTGCCATGCATTGATTAGCAACAGTGATCATAAAAGCCCCATACCAGTGCATCAGTACTGTTTCTTAAAACATTTTAAATGTGTACAATGTTAAACAGATACTCACCAAAACCCAAAGAACCCCAAGAGAGTGAGAGCAAGAGGAAGCATGAAGAACAACCATATAGGATCGTCTGTGGAATAATAATAAAAAAAAATAGGTCATTTGAAACTTATATTGTTGCGCTTCATTTTTAACAAGTTACAGTCAATTATGACTGAGCAAAATCATGTCTTAATTCATCAATTTGTACCCATCAAACAAAAACCATTAAAAATCCCATTTTAAAAAATGCTAATAATTTCTAACATGCTTCAGCTTTTATACTTGAAATAAATAATTAGTAAGAAAATATCAAAAAGTTGCAAAATAATTAGCAGACTGTGAGGAAGAGGAAGAGAAACAATTATTTAGGTTAACAGTATTATGTGATGCTCAATTAGAGATTCTTACAGTAGTTATAAATTTATAGTACAATCTGTAATATATGTAATATATAAACCACATTCAACAAATAAAATACATTACAATTTTAGTGCTTTATTTTGAATGATTATTAATGTTATTTTTGTCAGTTCTACACATTTCTTGCAGAATTACTTTGTAATTTCAGTGTTTAAGAGAGAAAAAAACACTCCTGGATTCATTGGTTCATCAGTCAGTACAGGTCTGACATTTAAAAAACATGGTTCCATCCAGCCTTCCATTATCTGAGATGTTACACACCACGTACTGATGTTCAGCACGTTTTATGCAAACACTTTCACAACCTAATATTTTCATAAACTGAAAACAAAATTCCCTGATTAAAATTTGTGTAACAGTAAAGCCGTGCTTTATATAGAGAAATATTTAGATGTATATACAGACCGGGTTTGGGGTGTGGGCAGGTGCACTCAATGCTAGGGCTCCACTCGCTCCATTCACTTTCAGCGTCTGGGTTAGGTAGGAAGTTCACTGAGGCCTGGACATCAACCACATACACTTTCCCTGGAGTGAGCTGGTCGCACTGGATCTCGTGGTACCTGCGGTCCTCTCTGACATTGTAGATCTTAAATTTCTCCTGCGTGGTGGATGAAATTATTTACTTTGTATGTTGTGTGCATGCAAATTCACGATACAGTTCATGATGTTCAGTAAATCACTTCTTTTTTTTTTTTTGCTTCACAATTTTAAATTTTTCCTCTGCGTTTTGCTTGTATACTGTTGCATACAACAGTGGGATTTTTTTTAAATCAAATTATACAGAATGTGTAGTGCAACACTGGATTTTATATATATATATATATATATATATATATATATATATATATATATATATATATATATATATATATATATATATATATATATATATATATACAGTACAGCCCAAAAGTTTGGACACACCTGCTCATTCAAAGAGTTTTCTTTATTTTCATGACTATGAAAATTGTAGAGTCACACTGAAGGCAGCAAAACTATGAATTAACACGTGGAATTATATACATAGCAAAAAAGTGAACTGAAAATATGTCATATTGTAGGTTCTTCAAAGTAGGCATCAAGAGAATGCCAACAGTGTGCAAAGCAGTAATCTAAGCAAAAGGTGGCTACTTGAAGAACCTACAATATGACATATTTTCAGTTGTTTCACACTTTTTTGTTATGTTTATAATTCCACATGTGTTAATTTATAGTTTTGATGCCTTCAGTGTGAATCTACAATTATCATAGTCATGAAAATAAAGAAAACTCTTTGAATGAGCAGGTGTGTCCAAACTTTTGGTCTGTACTGTATATATATATATATATATATATATATATATATATATATATATATATATATATATATATATATATATATATATATATATATATTTGTGTCATTATATGCATTAATGGTGCAACATAATAAACAGGTGGACCATCACAGAGATACTTTAAACGTTCAATAGCAATGCAATTTTAATCCTTTACCTCGCTCCTGAAGTCTTTGGGCCGTAAACGCACCCGGTACACCAGATAACCAGACAATTCCACAGTTTCATCCTTATTATAGGCCATCTCCCAGGAGATGTTGAATTCTTTATTGTTTTTAGTCAGAGTTAAATTGTCAGGTTTCTGTGGCTTAACTGCAAACAAGAAAATAAATATGGGTCGATTTTGCATTTTGTGGAGTGAATAACAAAAAACAAAACATCTCCAGGACACGTACTCATCTGTTCCAAAGGCACATCGATTTGAGTGATCTCTTCCTTAATGGTTAGTTGTTTGAATCGTTTTGCTTTTAGTGTGCATGTGGTGTCAGGGTTTGCGATCAGGAAAAAACTGTCTGGCTGAATGGTGCACCACTGAAGTGGTGGTCTGATGACACATCTCCCATCTGTGAAGCCCATTGCATCGCTGCAACCACAAAAGGACAATGTGGTGAGAAAAAAATAGGCCTGCTGCAAGTGAAACACGCTTAAGAAGTGTATATATATTCCCCTCACTACTTCACAGTCTCTGTTAACACTCTTCCTGAATATAATATAATATAATATAATATAATATAATATAATATAATATAATATAATATAATATAATATAGTAACATATTCTATAATTTATAAAGGATGCAAGACATACTGTAAAATATAATTAATTGATACCTGCAGTTTGCTTCAATCTCCCAAGGGACTGTTTTGTCAGGGCTTGAACAAGAACAGTTCAGTGTTGAGATATAATCCGTGGTACACCTCAAGTAACCTGCACCATCTGCTACAAAAAAGACAACCCGGTCAATTCAAGATCTTCTATCTTAGAATTAAATATCACGGCCTGCTTACTATGTGCTCACATCACTCACTGTATATCCAACAACTATATAAAAAGCAATAGAACAACTTACTTTGGTGAATAATTCCACAGACCAGAAGCAGAAGAATGGCCATGTATAACATTATAAAGATGAACACACAAAACCCGGTCCTCAGCTCAGCTTAGCTCCACTCAGATGCTCATTACACAGCACAAAAATTAAATCTGCAAGTGAAAAACAACCACACCATGATATACACTTCACCATTTCCAACTGTACAAAACAAAAAATAAGGAAGTGATGTTTTTCGTTCTAATCCGAAAGACAGAAGACAGAAACAAAAAAAATGTTCAAGAAGCAGAATACACATTTAGTTGATTTTCACTTTCACCTTCCTCACTTCTGTTAAAAAAAGAGGAAAATACGAGATAAAAAAGAAGAAGAAGAAACACATAAACACATTAAGGAGAAGCAAAAGAGTACCTGGTTATCTGAACTTCTTTGTTACTCCCAAGCAAATTCTTTAAACTGAACATATCCAAATCTTTAAACGAGACTTTCGTCAAACTGTTGCGTTGTGTTTCTCTTAGCAATATTTCTCTTTTTCTTTCTTTTTTTTTTTTTTTTTTAAACAGTTTTTACTACATACAGTATACTGAGCTATCAATGCTCTCCTATTCACAGACAAGTTCATTAGCAGATGACGTCTGGGGCATCATGACACGAAGGATGTGGTTTTGTGGTCTCCTGCAAAGTAAGCTGAAATGTCAAGCACCTCCTTCAATAAGCTACATTTTTTGTTATATAAGGTCATGACAAAAATGCAGCCTCATCTTTAACTGGTAACAAGTTGATCATGTGACATTTAATTGCAAATTAATACAGTTTAATATCCTAAACTGTATAAATTTTTTATTTTATCATAAAATTCTTTTTTTTTTATAAAGAAATATCATAGCTCAAGATTATATATAATAATTTCTATGAAACATATATGTTACACTTAAGAAATATGTGACATATTTCCTATATAATGAAGTATGTTTTCATGTATATGTAACTTTATGTAACTCAACATTATTGTGACGGTGCCATTAAAAAGCACCTATGCATGATCATTATCAACAATTCATTCATTTCAAGTAATCTGATCTGCAGAACTATACTCAGGAAGCAGCACTGAAAAAGATGCATGCACACTGTTGGCAAGTTCACCTTTACAGAACAAACACATGCTTGGTGGTTAGACAGTGAGACGGGGTTTCAGAAGCCGTTGGGCTTCCTCATAGCAAACAACACAAAAAAACATAAACATAAACAGCTAGGCTCCATGTTATACCATACTGTAGCAAAGTCGCAAACGCAACTCAGTTCTGGGCTTAACAATATATATTACGCTAAACAAATCCAGGATATTAAACATAATAATGGACTCCCAAGTCTTTTTTCGAAAGATTTTCGTTTTATGTGTAAACTATATATTCATTAAATTCCCCAATATTCAATGTAATAAAAACAAACTGTATTTATTGCATTTAATAATGAAACATTAATTCCAACATCTAAATAATGCTGCTGACCTGTCTATATAGTGTAACTGTGTGTTTGCTGTATCCAATGACAGTGTACAGTCTTTAGCTATACCACTACATTATGCCCTATTTTGCTCTAGATTAAGGCACGTGCAAGAGAATCTCCCTCTCCCAGAACACTAATAACTGACAAACAAATCACACACTTGCACATGGTTGTGCACCTGACCCATTTACTCCCTTTTTTTTCAAAATTTATATTCGGAAACGTATCAAGAATTCGTAATAAGCAATACTGCATTGAAGCATTATCATTAAACCAAAGACACCAGTGCAGAAATCAGTCTAGAAACCAGTGTCGAAATTTGAGACCCACAGGGTTTCACCATTTTTCACTATACCTAATACTATTTTCTCTCTGTAATCATAGCCATGCAACTATTCAGTATAATATTTTATTTATACAACAGTTTTATAAATATTTATTTTAGTGACTGACATTTCAGACATAACATGGCAGTGTTTGGTCTATAATGGAAAAAAGATCCTGAACAACTCACATCAAAAAACCTTCTTCCATTATTTCATTAGCTTTCAAATGTCAAATGTTGAAGTTAAAAGCTTTTCATTGGTGATGTCGGATGATGGTGTGTTTAATCATTACAATGGGAAAGTTACTCAAATTGGAATTCTGCATTACAAACACAAATAAGCCAAATGATACACACAGTGATGTGATACATCCCTATGTAGTTATACTTCATATCAGTGCTTTTAGAGCATTGCTTTTCCAGCATGTTGGCAGCATCGTTGCAATCTCACAGCTCTCTCGTTGAATGAAGTTTGTGCATGGGCTTGCTCTGGGTTTCCTCTGGGTTCTCTGGTTTCCTCCCATCTGCTAAAGACATGGTATGTGGGTGGAATGGCTATGCTAAAATGCCATTAGGCATGAATGAGTGGGTGAATGTTGTAAACAACTGAAAAATGTCATATTCTAGGTTCTTCAAAGTAGCCACCTTTTGCTTTGATTACTGCTTTGCACACTCTTGGCATTCTCTTGATGAGCTTCAAGAGGTAGTCACCTGAAATGGTCTTCCAACAGTCTTGAAGGAGTTCCCCGAGAGATGCTTGGCACTTGTTGGCCCTTTTGCCTTCACTCTGCGGTCCAGCTCACCCCTAAACCATCTCGATTGGGTTCAGGTCCGGTGACTGTGGAGGCCAGGTCATCTGGCGCAGCACCCCATCACTCTCCTTCTTGGTCAAATAGCCCTTGATGCCTTCAGTGTGACTCTACAATTTTCATAGTCATGAAAATAAAGAAAACTCTTTGAATGAGAAGGTGTGTCCAAACTTTTGGTCTGTACTCTATACCACGGGGGCCACTGAGCACATAACAAGGATAAAGTGAGACATAATAGATAATAATAATAGACATAACAATGGGCAATGGATGGCTTTAACTGGTTATGTACATACATACGCATAATCTCAACCTGGCAAAAACTCAAAGCAAACTCTAAACAAGGCTTTCACTTAACATCAAGGAAACCCAAACACAGACACTTCGCCACAAGTGAAAGTGCCATGATCATTGGTAATGGTTCTGTATTTTGGGTCAACTTGAGAAATCGTTTATTTTTGCCCCACTTTAAACTTCTGCTGTTCCATCATAAAGATAATAATGTTTAGGGAGTACTTAATAGCTTGTATAACAAATTAAAACCAAACATTTAGGCCTGAAATAAGAATATGAACAGATCTGGTTTAAACCAGTTTTGTTCTTCTTTACCTCGGGCATGAATGACAACTTTAATGAATATTAATAATGGTGTGATACACTGTACTGATCATTAAATGAGAAACAATATAATTTACACATTATCATGTTATCTTCTTAACATGTCATCTTTGCCCATTTATACTGTATATTCTATATATTCCTTATCTTATTACTTACTGCACCTTCTGTACATTAATCACTCTCACCCCTGTACATATGGACCCATACCCTTATTTAACATATTGTTATTTATTGTAAATAAGCCACTTATGCACTTCTGGTTAGATGATAACTGCATTTCCTTGGCTCTGTACATGTACCTTGCACAATGAGAATAAATTTGAATCAAATCTAATCTAATTTAATCTAATCTAATCTATATGAGGTGGTATTAAAAAGTTTCGAGACTAATGGTGCTAACTGGTGCTATTCTGATCACGTGAGCTACCACATCTGTGATTACATCATGGACAGCAAGTTAGAACAAAGACATGAATATGTGCATGAAACTGTGTAAATCTGCCACAGAGACGTTTGACATGTCTTATGTTTGACATACAGCAATGCTGCAATGAGAGGACATACAGCAATGCACGCATTTCAAGAGCAGAAGAACATCACTGTATGACAATGAGAGATCAGAAAGACCTTTAATGAGCCCAACCCCCAGAAATGTCAAAACCATTTGGCAACTTGTGCATGATGAACATCGAAGAACAATTTACATAATCTCACTTCTGCTCCAACAATACTTGCCAGATTTAGCTCCTGCGGACTTCACCCTTTTCCCGAAGATGACGATGCAGTTCAGAGATTGCCATTTTTACACCATTGCAAAAATTGCAGAAGTTGAATCCATTTTACATGCAGAACACAGTTAAAAGGTTTCTTAAAGAACGTATTGATTTGCAGATCGTAAGTTTGCTTAGTCTCCGGCTTGTACTTTAAGCATTTTTTTTTTACATAATTTTTTTAATTAAAAACATATACAACAATGCCATGGGTATAAAAAAAAAAAAAACTAGTTAGCGCAGTGTCACTGTGTATTCTCACTCTGTACCGGAAATACGATTTATTTTGCATATGCATGAAAGCAGTAAAGAATTAATAGTGCTAGCGTTAGCCGCTAACCAGGAAGTGGCTAGCGGCTAATGCTAGTGGTATGGATTCAAGATTTTTTATTTGTCACAAACATGGTTATATGCAGAATACAACTTGCAGTGAAATGAAAAGTACTAGCGTTAGCGTTCTTTAGCGCTTTATGTCCAGCTTCAAGAATTTCTCTTAAAAGGAGAAAATCCTGAAAGTTCCACATATCGAGGGTGTGAATGAATAAAGGATGAAAAGAATAGACATTTTTTAATGTATGCTGAAATAAGTAGAACAGTTACGTCGAACATATCTTTAGATAATTCAATATTTTTAAGATTTAAATTAAATTAGATTGTTTTATTTATTAAATTTGATTTCATCGATTTAATTTGTGCCAATTTAATCGATTACTTAGTTTAATCAATATAATGCAAAAGTTTATTGCATTCATTAAATTTATTCTATTTTTATAAATATTATTTTATATATTATTTAACCAAGCAGGCATTTTATTTAAAATTGTTTTAAAAATGTTACTGTTCAAAAGTTGATCAAAAATATGAATAATAATAAACTGTGTTATTTAAAAATGACAAGCAATTTTATGTTTTGCATTTCTTTCCCCACATCGTACCGGAATTGATCGAACCGTGATTTAAAAACCGAGGTACATACCGAACTGTGGATTTTTAATCTTTTTATAAGAAATTCCTTTCTTATGGAATTTGTTGCATGCTCCCATTCTTAATTAATTTTTTTTTTTATCAATTCTGACTTGTTTTTTTAGTTTAGGCTCTGCATGCCTCCTAATTTAACCAGTCATATTCAACTAAGAAATAAAATATATTAAAATATATGTTAAAAAATTTTTTTTATTAAAAACAATAATTCTGGTGTGCTCACAATTTTGGGGTGTTTTGTAATGGTTCATTTGAACAACCAGATCGGCTCGAGACTGTCTGTTAGAATTCAGCAAGAAAGAGATTCCATTCGAAATTCAGAAAGCAAGCCAAGCATGGTGTGTGGGTTGGGTTGCAGATGACATTTAGCTGTAGATATAAGCCCCTAAACTAAGCAAAGGACAGAGCTGTAGTGGCCTGATGAACAGAAGGTGTAGATAAAGTAAATGTAAATATCTACTAATCTATGGAGTGCAGCTATGCGTTCTCTGTGTTTCTTTGATACCAAAAAATATTTGATTCAA